>NC_133455.1:73695363-73997684 GCF_048565385.1 Saimiri boliviensis | reverse complement strand
TATTTTAAATTGTTGTATAAAAAGTGGCATTTTATGCTCAGGGAGGCTTCACCAGAGAGTGTTTAACCATGGCAATGTTCCTGCTCAGTCCTCTCATCAAACAAGGACAATTTTGTGAGAGTTTCTATGAGAAATCATTAGGTCTCCACCTTATAGACCTGATTTGGTCCTTTCTGACATCCTTGTATTTCTTAATCTTAAAAAGTCTGTAGAGAGCACCCATTTTTCTTCAGCTAATGATGTAAAGAAGATTCCATTGACACTGTAAATTCCCAGGACCCTAAGTTATTTAGGGATGGACTAAATTGCTGGTATCATTTATAAAAGTGTCTTGAACTTGATGGGGATTATGTTGAGAAATAAACTTTATATTTTGTGGGTTTTTTTTAAAGTGGCATTTTACATCAGTGAGATATGAAAAAATACGATAAAATAAATGCTATTTGGATATTGAGTTTATAGAATAAAATAACATTTGATTAATCTTCATATATAAAAATTCTAGATGGATTGAAGACTCAAACATAATATTTATAAGAATGCATACAGAAATGCTTAATAATATTGGAGTAAGAAGAATATCTTTGAGGTAATGCACCAAACCCAGAAGCCATACATGTATAATGATAAACTTGACTACACAGAAATTATGAACTTTCTATCATGAAAGATGTCATAAATGACAAGCAACAAAAAGCTGGAAAACATAATATAAAAAGAATTTCAATAAAGCAGTACCAGTATGAAACAACTGAATAGAAAAGTGGGCAAATAATGCAAACAGACAATTCATTGAAAAATATAAACATAGCCAATAAACACACAGCGAGATGTCCAAGTTCATTAACAAGAATGCAGCAGGCATCATTAAGGCAACTGGAAATGACAAAGTCAAGATTACAGCTTGCCTCACTCTAGCAATATTTTCCCTTCACATCAAAGAGAGGCAGCTACATTTTTGGAAGAAACACTATTTTAATTGCCTTAATGAAGAAATACATCAAGCTTATTGGAGTCCTCCATTCAGAGGTACTTAAATTCCTAAGCCCGACTTACTGATGGCTCAGCTAAGTTTAAATTTTATGGCATCCACTGAGCCACTACTGGTGAGTAGTGCAAGCTATTTAAAAACAAAGATGGATGTGGTCTGGCTCTGGCCAATAATTTCCTTGATGAACCATTTTTACCAATGTCCCACTGTCTGGCCTGCCACTTGGAAGCCTACAGATTGGCAGATTAAATACACCCCTCTTGGGAGATGAACTCTGGAAACAAATCTAGCTGGCAATCTGACAGAATGAGTCACGCATACATATGTCTGCAGGCTCATTCTCTGAGACCAACTAGAATCAAGCTGCTGATCAAACCTACCTGCTCAGAGGGTCACCATCACCACTGAAATTCACCAGCATACTGGACATGGCAACACATCCACTTTTGTAGAGTGAGCATTAAGTACTAAATGCTTCTGGTGCAGAAGTCACCACTTCATGCCAAACTTGTGACTCTTGTCAGAAGTTGGCCTGTTTGACTTCAGTGGGAGGACACATAGCAAGACTTGCTGTCCCCACCATTTTCTGGTGACTTGACTACATCATGGCTTTGAACCCTCTCTCAGGGATATATGTGGTACCTCATGATTGCCAACACTTATTCCCGTTTTGGTGTTATTACTCCAGTCCAATCAGTTAACTCTGGCTACCCCATTATGACCCTTAAAATGAAGCTATGCCATATATTCCTCTTTCCTAACCATCTACAGTCTGACATTGGTTTGTCTTCTGTCACAAAGGCTACCCAAAATGGGTTGGTAGTTGAGCTATGTGATGGACAGTAATAACCCATTATTGTTCTCAGGCTGCTGGCATCACTGACAGGTGGAATTGATTTTTCAAAAATCATCTAAAATTTATTTCTGATTAGACCTCCTTTATCTCTTCCTGTTCCATACCCCTTAGTATAGTCTGGTCACAAATATGGCTAAAATGAGTTCATCTCCTCTTGGCTGCCTCCTCAACAATAATCAGATAAAAGTGGAGGATACATTTATAAAACTATTTTGAAAATGCAGGATTCAGCCCTTACAACTCCTGGGCATAATGTGTCTCTTATTCTTATCAGTGACCTCAGGCAGGCCTGATTGGTACAGTCTCTGGGTAGCAGACTGGCCAAAAGGAAAGCTAGAAGACTCAGACATAATTCTGGTTCAGCCATCTGCATTCTAGCCACATGGAGGCATGTGCAGAGGTCTCTGCATCACTTCTGGAGAACATGGGGGCTAGGTGAATAAAAACATTTCTTGATGATCTTAAAGTTCTTTGCCTTTGACCTTGGATTCTCATGTCTTTGACCAGCATCCATAAAATAGTAGGAAGCTAACTTGTTAGCTTATATCAATTTATTAACTCAAATCTCAGACTGGAGTACACATGAATCTGATACCAACAAAAACCTCTCAAAGCACAGAATTTGATTGTAAAACAGAGATTATGTATCTCCACAAAACACAAACCATGCCTTTTCTTTTCTTTGACCACTCAAGTCCACCAGGTTTATTCAACAAAACCTGTGCTATTTAAATGTCAATTAAGAGTATTATACCAGAAAGCCATTAATCTAAAGGGAGTACCTTCATTACAGTGATAGGATCTCAGGTACAGACATAATTTCTGATTCATTCAATATAAAATATATGCATATCCAAGAAAAAATATCTCTCTGTTCTTTAAGCCATTGTAACTATAGTTGATTAAATTTTAGTTTTAATTTTCATTATACAGGAATTGTTAAATTATATTTAATAGTATCATCTTGTTTGATTTAAGAAAATATTAACCAAATTAGAGTAAAAATTTGTCTTTTGATATTGCATCTTAGTTTTTATATTATATAACCATTTTCTTTAAAATGAGTTCTACTGAAAGATTTCTTGTTAAATTCAAAGAAGAAATAAATTTTTCCTGCAAACTATGAATTCAAAGATAACGTTAATGAACTTTATATATTCTGCTTTTAATTTTGGATTATTATTTTCCTTCACTGAGTATGTGCAAATCTGGCATGATTCAAAAATGTCAATTTACCGTTTATCTCCAACAGAGCAAATATTATTTCCTAATATTGCAATGAACTCTCTCACTACAAATGGGATTTTAATCATGCTATCTAAAAAAGGAAACAAACAGATCACAATACAAATTTCATGTGTGTGATAGCAAAATAACACCTGATAATCTTCATTTGTACTATCATTAGCTGACAAAAGTAATTAATTTTAGCATGCATCTTCCTAGTAGCACATAAAGACTACTCAACAGCATAGTGTACTTGTGTGTGTGTGTGTGTGTGTGTGTGTTTGTGTGTATGTGTATGTATGTGTGTATGTATGTGTCTACATGTGAGATGAATGGAGACACGTATAGAATAAATGAGTCAGAAAAAGGCAGTATATTGGATTTGCTGCTTTACTTCTCAACCACAGCTAAAGTTTTTTTCTGAATTAGATGTCTCTATATGTTTAGGCCATCATAATCACTACAGTATTATATCCAGACTTTTGCATGTGAGTGATTACATTTTGCCTTCTAAATGAATTCAAAATGGATACAAATATAGTCAAGCTTACTTAACATCAAGGCATTTTATGGGAAGAAGTCTTCATATGTCTAGCACAGATCTAATTTGAATGATGAAAAAATCTGATTTTATAGAGATATTCTATGCATAATTTTCATGACATGCCACTTTATCTTGATGCAATGTCACCTCATTTATTCCCAATAAAACCTAGTATTAGAAAATGTTGAACTAAAACTAAGGCAGGCACACAGTCCTGTGTAATACAAAATTTATCTAAACTTTTGTGTTTTATGTTTCTCCCAGTGTTCCCATTTATAAAATTGTTGTAGCATACTTCTCAGTTTTTAGGGTATTTTTTCTCTGCCTTACCTTGAAAGTACTAAGAAGGTCAACTCTCATGGGTCAATTTCATATCCTACTATAGGAAGTGGAATCCTGTGCTGAATCTCTTACATACAAGAAAAAAAGGTCAGTTTCACTGTAAATATCATGTCTGTCATTGAAACAAGACATTGCTTAGCTACTGACAGATGTAGTTATTCACCTACAGCCTTCCCGAGAGTAGTTTTCTAGTCTTAAATTTTAGCCATCTTCAGAATGAATGGCAAGCCAGTAACAACAGACTTATGTGAGTGAGGAATAAATGCAACCTGTGCTACCTAGGAACTGTGTGACCGTCAGTAATTTACTCAGTATCTCTGAGCTTGATTTTCTCCATTTACAAAATGAGGATTTAAGATTATTTTAAGAATTTCTTGACATAATGAATATAAACTACCTGACATGTAGCAAGTACTAAACAAATAGGCTCTTAACCACTATTATGTGCCATTTCCACTTTAGTTTCTTCTAGTTCCCCAACCAACATACTGTTTTTCCATTGTTAACTAAAAAATCTTACAACTCTTGTAAATTATATCTCAAATTCAACATTTTGCTGGAAATTTTTTTAAAAGTCCTAAAGTGTAAGTGATTTCTTTATCCTCTGAAACCCTTGATGCCTTCTGTAGATAAATGTAAATGGAAAGCAATTGTTACCATGTTTTAAAATTCTATATATGCATTTTTTTATTTTCATCGCTATGTACTTGCTTGCTAAAAAAATAACCCACACATAAGATTTCTTTAATAAATGGGTGTAAAAATTGATTATATGAATTGGAGTTATCTTGTCATACACAATTAAATTAGCACTGAGAGACCTGGAAAAAAAAGCAGTTGGACACAAAGTGCCTGCCCAGGAATTATCTCACAAGCCAGCTGCCAAAATGACCTGGTATAATTTTAAGAGTAGTTTTACCTGGTAGCTGCTGAAATGATCCACCATGATTTTCAGACTAGTTTTAAGTACCACTGTTACTTACCACTTAGAGTTTGCTAGCTCCTGAAAACACTGATAGTAACGAGTTTTCTTTAAAAACATTATACTATAACATTTTTCTTTCTCAAACAACTTCTAACTTTTTCTTTGTTCTTCATATATACCTAAGACCACTGTGGTCTGTATGTATGCCCAAAATTGCAAATCTCTTTTTTATATATTGCCAGATACAAAGTTTTGCTTAGAGATTTATCTGCATATTTTTATTTGACTTAGATATCTGGATTCAAACAATGGATATATGAATACATATATGAATCTAGGTCCCTGGTTGTGTTCATATGACTTATTCCTCAGTGGTAAAATATATCATTGTATGTTTCACATATGCAAAATTATAATAGGTAGTATATGTAATTCATTTAGGTGAAATAAGGAGTTAGCCTAAAAATGTTTGTGAATCAAGCCAGAAATAAAAGAAGAGAATAATCTGATTTTGTTATATTAAAACTAACATTGTTTAATCTTCAAAACACTGGAAGTGTTCTAAAAGTTTATAAAGAAAATACACAGAACAAGTTTTGTTTTATTAAATGTGATGTACGTTTATGCTAGCTTTATTAAGTGGCAAAAAAATTGGTTCAAATTTTGGCAGTTTTTTCATAGTACATATAATATTTACTTTAGACAGATGTTTTCTCCAGAAAAAAGAAAAAGATTCTTGATATAAAGCCATTTTGAATGGCTGGCCAGTTGATAGTGTTTCTCAATGATTTTTTAGGCACATTGGCAACTTGGGCAATTAGTGAATTTGATCCTGATATTTGGACTTATAGATATTTGTTTTTCAAAATTCATACTGGCTTCATTCAAATGATGATCCATGCAATTGCTTTATTTTTTTGAAGTAAATCCAAATTTTATGCAATAACTACATTTATTAAGCAATGAAACTTTGATCAACTCAATTGAACAAATATTTATTAAGGGAATCGATAACAGTACAATTCGCTATTGTAGGTTCTAGAATTAGAATATGATTTTATTGCATCATATAGTAAAACTATAATATTTTTAAATAACAAATATTAACAAGAATGAAAATAGATTTTTTTTTACAATCAAGAATTTTTCCTGTTCAAGACTACCTTCCAAAATACATGGAAACCTTCTTTATACTTATATTTAGAAACCACATAAAAGATATTTTAGCTAATGAGTTGATTGACTTTTGTGGCCCCACAAGAACACAATAAGCTCATCTATTTTTGACCTTAGTCTCAAGCATCAGTCTCAAGTATTTCTAATTTATTTCCTAAAATGTATAAGAGCATGATCAAAAATTTATTAAAATGTCTTCTTCTTTCCCAGGAGCACTTCTTTCACTGTGATGTCCCTGGTTTTCCATGAGAATTGATTCATCATTAAGAATAGAGAGAGAAGAAGAGATTCTAAAGGTTCCCTCACAGAGTTATGAAACATGAAGGATAAATGCCTGTTACCTGGACAGGGGAGGAGGAGAGTGAGGGTCTCTGGGAATCACTGGGAGAGAGAATGATTTTGTGAGGAGAGTCTGAAAGATGATATAACCAAATTGGCGAGAGAGAAAACTAATCTCATTAGTTTTATTTATCCTTACTTATGTTTAAAAGATTTTTTTAATAAAAATATTTTCAAGCAGGTATTTAAAACATTGTGTTATGTTCATTTTCATGGACACTTCTGGGAAATTTTATCTTAATTATTGCATCAGCGTTTCGCATTCAGAGACCCATGATGTTTGGCATTTGGAATTAAGCAACACTGCCCTCTAGAGAACTTTGAGGTGCTGCCTCAAGAAATGCTCAACTCTCAGTAACGAACTGGGAGAAACAAATGCACTTCTGTATTTCTTAATGCACCTAGGCCCTACAAGTAGTGAGAAAAAACAGGCCATGGTCATAATATTGCTTTTCATCATGTACAGATCCATTGACGGAGATAAGTAGTGAAAGAAATCCAAGCTGGCTGGAGTGAAAAGCATTTGGCCCTGAGCTACATGTGGTCAAAGAATCCCAACTGACGATGTCAGCAAACACAGAAATGACAGCCAGCACTCTGGAAAAAAAGAAACTTCATAATTCTGCTGTGGGAGTCTTTTCTAAAGCAACAAGATATATTCAAAATAAAATTAATTTAAAGGAACTTCAGGGAGGAAAGAGGGAGGGAGGGAAAGACAGCGAAAGAGAAAGAAATAGCAGTAGAATGTTATGGTTCTAGAGGAGTTTAAATAATCTGTTGGTGTATATACTGTGAACCACAGAATAACAGACAAAGGAGAAGTAAGGAAATGAGAAAAATGGTCATCAGAACACCCTCTTTCTAAAACCCCATTATCACCACCTTAGGGACTCTCTGAGTACACAATCAAAGAGAAATTATTTAAATCAACTATTTTTTTCAGTTTTGCAGTTTTGGTAAAAACTGCCCACACCAAATGAGCTGAAAAATATTCCTTTCTCCATTTTTAGGAAGAGTTTGTGAACATTTGAAATATCTTCTGCAAATATCTGACATAATTCACCAACAAAGATATGTAGGCCTAGATTTTCTTTGTGGTGATATTTTAAAATTACTAATTTACTATCTTTTTTGTTATGGATTTACTCATTTCCATTTTCTTTCAGAGTCAGTTTTGATAATTATGTTTTTCCTAGGAATTTGCTCTTTTCATTAAAGTTGTCTACTGAAACAAAGTTACTTATAGTATTTCGGTATAATTCTTTCATTTCTGCAGGGTCAATAGTGATGGTCTCTCTTTCATTCATGGTTTGTCAGTTTTTACCTTTTCTTTTTTCTTTATTTTCAATGCCTTTTGGGTAGAGGGCTTTTTGAACTTCTTACTCCAGAACTCCAGAAGTAGTATCATGTATTTGATTTTTATTTTCAGAAAACATAATCTACTTTGTGTGGTTGAATAAAAAAAAAAACAAACAAACATTCATTCCAATATACAGTACAGGAGAGTCAAGAACCTGTCCCTGAATATTATGCAAGCAGAACCAAAAGAATCAGGGAAAACAACCTGCTATGCCACAGGATTCAGTCAGCAGAGAAGAGATGTAAAAAATGCTGTTAAAGTGGTCGCAAGCAAACAAATGCTTCCTACTTTTCTACTTGCCTGAACATACATTCTTCTAGCATGTGGCACCACCTCAAATCACTCATTTCTGACTCACACCTACTTGGTAGAACTTAGGTCACATATAGCAACCCAGGAGAAAAACAATGAGAAATTTTATTTTCTCTAGCATTATTATACAGAAAATGAAAGTAGAGACAGTTGAAGTAGGTGTTGAATGAATCAACTTACGTTTTATACCACAATGACTTCACATGAGCTGACCACTTAACAGTCCCCCAACATTATCTCAATACGGTCCTCAAATGACCATTCTTTATGCACAAGTCACTCTGTCCTTTTTGCTGTCTCAGTATAACCTTGGAAAACTTCAGGAAATTTGTATTTTCTGTTCCTTTTGAGTTGACTGCTCTTATCTTAGGTTTTGTCATGGTTAATGTCTGTGTATAAAATGTCATAATCTTAAATAAATCTTCCTTAATCATTCTTCGTAATCCCCCTCCACTCCCTGAAACCTTCTTTCTGTTTTCCAAATATTCCATGAATACATGTTCCTGACAAAACCTAGATTTCATCCAGAACCTTAGCTGTAAAGAGGAACATAGAAGAGAATAATGAAAGATGCCAAATGCCATTTGCAATTTGGGATACAGGTGTTTCTTTAGCTGTGCTTATTTTTTGCTTCCATTGGCAAAAATCTTTACACACTTTGTGCATTATATCTAATGATGAAAACAAAAGCCATGGATATAGAAATGTGTACCATTTTTTCTCTTTCCAAATTGAACTTGATCCAGTGTCAAGTCATATAAAGATATATATAAATCATAAAATATTTTCCCTAACTGCTAATGGCAGACCTTTAAATATGAAAATATAAAAGAAGTAATAATTGTATATAAATCAAATAATAGTTTGCCATCATATGTTTCTTTTGAAGTCACAGAAAAACTTTTTCCCCATAAATTTGGCTCTTTCTTGGCATCTCAAAATAAATTTCAAAGTAATAATATGTTGAACAAAATTTCTCTTTGAGTTTTTGGAGGATGAGAGCTAGGTAGATTGCCAGGAGTTTATCTATGTACATTGCAAACAGGGTGTTAAGAAATTGTGGTTTCAACTAAACTAGCTATATACTGCTAGCAGCTATTTAGGAGGAACTAAAGGTACAGGAAAGTTGAGAAAATAAAAATTAGCATTATACACAGAAAAAAATTTTATGGTTGTAAACTCATGGACAGAGACAACTAAAGTTTGACTCGTGCAAATCCAAGTTTAAAAAGCCAATGCTTTTGTACAATTATTTAAGGATATAAGAAGAGAAACAGGCTATCGTTCTTCAGAACAACATCTTCTGGTTAGTTAAGTCAATACCATCCAGACCAACAGCACATATAAAAATCACATACATAGTCTATGTCTACTTTATCTCATCCTCATATGCGTCACTGAAAAGAGGCTAAAGTTGAATCAATTATCCTGCATTTATTTCAAAAGCAATGATTTTAAGTTGTTTTCTGATCAAAAGGAAACACACAGTATTTCTTTCTAAGAGGTAAGATCTTATCTATGTTCTATAGTAAGTTCAATTTGTTGAACAAAATAGCTACACATAGGTTAAAGATGTAGGTTGCTCTCATTTTTTTCATTACTAATCCAATTTCGGGCATTTTTAAAAGAAATATGTCAGCTCTTACTAGACAATGTTTAAAAGTAATGGTATACATTGTAAATTAATTGCTGTTTGTCAAATCATGGGTGCAAGATGGGAGGATAAAAGCTTTAGACAAGCTTGGGCTATTTTAGATTAGGTGAGCTAGATAGTATTTCTCTAAGAAGGTAATATATAAGTACAAACAGGAACAAAATAAAGAAGTCATAAGAGATCTAGAAAAATATTTTTTGGCAGGGGAAAAAGCAAATGAAAAAGTCCTGAAGCTACAATAGACTTACCAGCTCCAGGCAGTGCGTGGAGCAATATAGCTGGAGGGGAGAAAGTTGGGGGAAAATTACTTTGGAGAGGCAGCCAGAAGCCAGCACAATCAGGATATTGACATAATGAAGACGTGAATTTTAAGTGTGATGATAAATCACTGGAGAGTTTTGAGCAATGATGTGATATGATCCAATTTTTAATAAACAAGTAAATTTGTAAAACCTCTCTCTCTCTCTGACTAATGCCAAGAGAAAACTATAGAGCATTAGAAGAAGAAAAACCATATGTCTTCATTTATTTTTTGTTGCTATAGCAGAATACCTGAAACTAAGTAATTTATGAAGAAAGAGGGTTATTTTTTACAGTTCTGTTCTGGAGGCTGGGAAGTCCAAAATGGGACAGCTGCATCTGGTTGGCTTCTCAAGAGGGATTTAGGCTGTGTCATAACATGATGGAAGACATTTCAGGGTGAATGAGAAAGCAAGTAAAAGCTACAGGAACTGAACTTGCCTTTTTATCAGCCTACTCATGGGAGGCAATTCCATTCCCACAAGAGCTAATCCAGTCTTTTGATAGCTAAGTCTGTTTTGTGAAAGACATTAATCCATCTCAAAGGCCTAATGAACTTTCACAGGCCCCACCCCATAACATTATTACATTGGAATTAAATTTTCAACACCAGTTTTGGTAGAGACCAACCATATCCAAATCATAGTGGCATCTATCAAAAATTATATTTAAAAAATAGACCCAAAGTGTTATAGCAGTGAAAAGGAAGTAATGATTAATTCAGTCTGTGTGAACTTAAAACTTATTAAAAGAATGGGCAGTTAGTAGAAGCTTTAAGATTGAATAGAAAAATACAGATGGACATAGGATCTTAGAGAAATGCATCCCCAGTAAAGGGAAAAGCTAAACAAAAACAGGACTACTGGATTAAGCAAACTGTGATGAGTGAAGGGCTGAGGGTTAGTTAACTACTGATTTCATGAAGAGCAGAATTAGATTAGATTGATTATATTGGAACTAGGTGACATAGATTCTTGCATGTACTGTTCTGGAGTTTGTGAATTATTACTTTAGCAATGGGTCCAAATTTTAGATTTTTTAAATGAGAAAATCTATTTATCAACATTTTCCAAAGTAAAAGATGTTCTGCTGGGAATTGGAAATATAGGGGTAAAACAACAACAACAACAAAAATAATTACCACTTCTGAATTTCATAGTTTCTACACTTTGGCTAGAATAAAGTAGCTTCTTATACTGAGTAAAAGCACATTTTCTGCAGTCTGGTAAAATGGAATTTTCCCCCAGTTTTGCCGTAGCTTCATTTTAGAACCATGATTTTCCATTTTTGAGGAGTTCAATATCAATACGTGAGGTGGCATAGACTCTTGCCCTTCTCTCAATAATGACCCAACCCATCCTATTCACTGTATTCCAAGTTACCAATGTATCCTCATCTCACAAGACACTGGGGGGAAATTAGTTTATATTCTCATTAAGCACCTAAAAAAAAATTGACATTGAATCCCCCTGCACATAGTCCTCTAATTATTTCTGAGAGCTCTCAAAGAAGCCATCTTGTAAGTACTCAGGAATACATTCCTCAGATTTTCCACTTGAGCTTCCTTATTAATTAATTACCATTTATGTTGATAATAACACATTAGATAGAGAACCACTCTACACAGTACAGTCAGCCTCTTCTGGTGATTGTCACTTCTTGAAGCACTTGGAAGGACGGCCTCACAACCCTCTCCAATGCCACCCCACCCCTAACACGGATCAGACTTGACTCACAATTCTCTACTGCACAACTGTGATGATACCATTTTACTAACACCTCACTGAAGATATGAGAACAAGAATATAGATATATAACACCATGAAGAATTTAAAACTGGCTCCTCAACATGTCTGTTCCAGGGCTTTACAAGTCCACAGCCACTCTCAGGCTCTCTTATTGCCCTGTCTAGCTTGTAGGAAGATGTCAACCCTTACTCAAAACACACACACAGATATACAAAGGCGTGCACGCACACACACACACACACACACACACACACACACACACACACTAATCTAAGAAGCTGCTATGAATACTCTCTAAAAGCATCTGTAACTACAAATCAAAAGTCAAATTGCCATGAGGTGCAAAGAGGTCCCGATTTTAGATGCATATCACTCAATCTATTTCTTTTTTCCAGCAAAACTCTTCTGAAGATGCTTGATAGTAATACTTCACTGGTTAGAAAGAACCCCATACTCCTACCTGAAAGGATATGGAACCATCCTCTTACCAGCACAGTCCAGTAGGTTGAAATACAATAGCCCAAGAGCAGCATTACTTGTTATTCATTTAAATAATAACACACATAAATTCTTAACTTACTATAACTTTTTTACTTTAGAGGCTTTTAAATTTTTGAAACCTTTTGACCCTTTTGTAATATCATTTAGCTTAAAACACAAACACAGTGTACATGAGTAAGAAAATATTTTCATTCTCTGTATCCTTATTGTTGAAGCTTGTCTCTATTTTTAACATGTTAAACTTTCATTTTAAGTATATTTTTACTTTTTTGTTGTTGTTAAAAGTTAAGGCACAAACACATATATTAGCATAGGCCCACACAAGGTCAGACTCACCAATAACACTGTCTTCCACCTCCACATCTTCTCCCACTGGCAGACCTTCTGGGGCAGTAATACTCATGGAGCTGTCATCTCCACTGATAACAGGCCTTCTGGAATACCTCTTGAAGAACCTTCTTGAAGCTGTTTTAACTTTTTTTTCCCATAAGTAGAAAAGGATCACACTCTAAAATAATGATAAAAAATACAGTATAGTGAATACATAAACCACTTGTTTGTTACTATTACCAAGTACTCTATACTGTACATAATTGTATGTGGTACACTTTTATATGATTGGTGGAGCAGTAGGTTTCTTTACACCAGCATCACCACGAGCACATGAATAATGTTTTGCACTACAGTATTATGACAGCTATGATGTCATTAGACAATAGGAATTTTTCAGCTCCATGATGATCATATGGGGTTACTGCTGTATAAGTGGTCTGTTGTTGTCGTTGACTGAGATGTGATACAACACATGACTATATTTATATCAATAAAAGGTACATTCTAAGACACTTTCCTTAAAACAAAAACACAATTTACTTCAAATTTTCCTTAAAGTTTCTATATCTAGAAACAAATGGATTTTCTTCTTACACACATAAATATTTTCTAAAATTTTGAAGGCCTCTGTTTTGTCTGGGAAATCCTCGCAGACGAGGTCAGTTGTTCCAGTGGTCACATAGTGGATTCCTGTTCATCATCCATTTGCTGGGCAAATTCCATCTCATGTATTATTTGCCTTTCCCACAAGAATGCCAATTCTCTGGCAGCAGAGACTCATTTCACTTCTGTGTCACTCTGGTACCTCCCAGAGGAGTGTCTGGTAAATAAAAGGTGTGCCTTGCACATGGCAAGCTCAGTATTTACTCAGTATAATCTAAAGAAGATGGCTTTTCTAAAAATAACTGTTAAGTACAAACAAGTAGGAGCTCTGATTACATTCTAAACTATATACTTCATGCTATATTATATTTAGTTTTCATTACCATGGTTTCTTTTTGTATATTTTTAACTAAATTGACAGTATCTACTATAATGAATGAATTTTAAAAATAAATTATTACTTACATGGAAAATTCCCTTTTCTAAAATGTCTACTTCAGGTACTACTTCAACTTTATATGCTTCTCTTGACATAACCAGAAAAAATACCTGATCTCTGACTTCTTTCTCATAGTGCTTCATAATATTGTGTTTCTAATATTTCATTCCCCAAAACATTTATTTTTTAGTATTTTTATTTTCCTCTTTGGTTTTTGAATATTCCAGAAAAGAAATAATTTTTTTTCTTGCTGAGAAAAAACTGGGGAACTTTCATTTTTTTAAATTTTACTTTAAGTTCCAGGATACATGTGCAGAACATGCAGGTTTGTTACACAGGTATACGTATGCCATGGTGGTTTGTTGCACCTATTTACCTGTCATCTAGGTTCCCTCCCCTCAGCTCCCACCCACCAACAGGCCCCTGTGTATGTTGTTACACTCTCTGTGTTCATGTGTTCTCATTGTTCAACTCCCACTTATAAGTGAGAACATGCAGTGTTTGGTTTTCTGTTTCTGTGTTAGGTTGTTGAAGATGGTGGCTTCCAGCTTCATCCATGTCCTTGAAAAAGACATGATTTCATTCCTTTTTATGGCTGCATAGTATTCCATAGTCTCTATGTACCATAATTTTCTTTACTGAGTCTATCATTGATGAGTATTTGGGTTGGTTCCATGTCTTTGCTCTTGTAAATAGTGCTGCAATAAACATATGTGTGCATCTGTCTTTATAGTAGAATGATTTATACTCCTTTGGGTATTGACCTAGTAATGGGATTGCTGGGTCAAATGGTATTTCTGGTTCTAGATCCTTGAGTAATAACCACACTGTATTCCACAACAGTTGAACAAATTTACACTCCTACCAACAGTGTTAAAGTGTTCCTATTTCTCCACAGCTTCACCAGCATTTATTGTTTCCTGACTTTTTAATAATTGCCATTCTGACTGGCCTAAGATGATATTTCATTGTAGTTTTGATTTGCATTTCTCTGATAATCAGTGATGATGAGCTCTTTTTCATGTTTGTCAGCCGAGTAAATGTCTTCTTTTGAAAAGTGTCTATTCATATCCTTTGCTCACTTTTTGATGGGGTTGTTTTTTTCTTGGAAATTTGATTAAGTTCCTTGTATATTCTGGATATTAGACCTTTGTCAGACGGGTAAATTCGAAAAATTTTCTCCCATTCTGTAGGTTGTCTGCTCACTCCAATGACAGTTTCTTTTTGCTGTGCAGAAGTAGCTTGTTAGTTTACTTAGATCTCATTCTCCCATTTTGGCTTTCGTTGCAATTGCTTTTGGCGTTTTTGTCATAATATCTTTTCTCATGCCTATGTCCTGAATGGTATTGCCTAAATTTTCTTCTAGGGTTTTCATAGTTTTGGGTTTTACATGTAAGTCTTTAATCCAACTTGAGTTAATTTTTGTATAAGGTGTGAGGCAGGGTCAAGTTTCAGTTTTCTGCATATGGCTAACCAGTTTTCCCAGTCCCATTTATTAAATAGGAAATCTTTTCCCCATTTCCTGTTTTTGTCATGTTTGTCAAAGATCAGATGGTTGTAGGTGTGTGCTGTTATTTCTGAGGTCTCTGTTATGTTCCATTGTCCTATATGTCTGTTTTGGTACCAGTACTATGCTGTTTTGATTACCTTGTAGAATAGTTTGAAATCAGGTAGCAGGATGCCTCCTCCAGCTTTGTTCTTTTTGTCTAGGATTGTCTTGGCCATAGGACCTCCCTTTTGGATCCATATGAAATTTAAAACATTTTTTTTCTAACTCCGTGAACAAAGTCAATGGTAGTTTGATGGGAATAGCACTGAATCTATTAATTACTTTTGGCAGTATGGCCATTTTCATGAAACTGAATCTTCCTATTCATGAAGATGGAATGTTTTTTTCCTTTGTTTGTGTCCTGCTTTATTTTCTTGAGTAGTAGTTTGTAGTTCTCCTTGAAGAGGTCCTTCATGTCCCTTGGTAGCTGTATTCCTAGGTATTTTATTCTCTTTGTAGGTATTGTAAATAGGAGTTCACTCATGATTTGGCTCTCTGCTTGTCCATTGTTGGTGACTAGGAATGCCTGTGATTTTTGCACACTGATTTTGTATCCTGAGACTGCTGAAGTTGCTTAGCAGCTTAAAGAGTTTTTGAGCTGAGAAGATGAGGTTTACCAAATATAGAATCATGTTGTCTGTAAACAGAGACAGTTTGACTTCCTCTCTTCCTATTTGAACAGCCTTTATTTCCTTCTTTTGTGTGATTCTCCTGGCCAGAACTTTCAATACTATGTTGAATAAGAGTGGTGAGAGAGGGCATCCTTGCCTTGTGCCAGTTTTCAAAAGGAATGCTTCCAGCTTTTGCCTGTTCAGTATAATATTGGCTGTGGGTCTGACATAAATAGCCTTTATTATTGTGAGGTAAGTTCCACCAATACCTAGTTTATTGAGAGTTTTAAACATGAAGGAATATTTAATTTTATTGAAGGCCTTTTCTACATCTGTTGAAATAATCATATGGTTTTTGTCATTGGTTCTGTTTATATGATTGATTACATTTATTGATTTGTATATGTTGAATCAGCCTTGCTTCCCAGGGATCATGGTGAATAAACTTTTTGATTTGCTGCTGGTTTCAGTTTGCATTTTTTTTTGAGGATTTTCACATGGATGTTCATCAGGGATATTGGCTTGCAGTTTTCTTTTTCTTTTTTTGTTAAGTCTCAGCTAGGCTTTAGTATCAGAATAATGCTGGACTCACAAAATGAGTTAGGGAGAATCCCTCCTCCTTTTTAATTTTTTGGAACAGTTTCAGAAGGAATGGTACCAGCTCCTCTTTGTACTTCCAGTAGAATTCAGCTGTGAATCCATCTGGCCCCAGGCTTTTTTGTTTGGTAGGCTATTAATTACTGCCTCAAGTACAGAACTTGTTATTGGTCTATTCAGGGATTCAACTTCTTTCTGGTTTAGTCTTGGGAGGGTGTATGTGTCCAGGAAATCATCCATTTCTTCTAGATTTTCTAGTTTATTTGTGTAGAGGTGTTTATAGTATTCTCTAACAGAAGTTTGCATTTCTGTGGTGTCAGTGGTGATAACTTCTTTATCATTTTTTTGTTGTGTCTATTTGATTCTTCTCTTTCTTATTAATCTAAATAGTGGTCTGTCTATTTTGTTAATGTTTTCAAAAAATATCCTGAATTCATTGAATTTTTTGAAGGGATTTTTATGTCTCTCTTGCCTTCATTTCAGCTTTGATCTTGGTTATTTCTTATCTTCTGCTAGCTTTTGGATTTCTTTGCTCTTGCTTCTTTATTTCTTTTAATTGTGATGTTAGGGTATTGTTTTAAGATCTTTCTAGTTTTCTGATGTGGAAATTTAGTGCTATCGATTTTCCTTTTAATACTGCTTTAGCTGTGTCCCAGAGATTCTGGCACGTTCTTTGGTCTTATTAGTTTCAAATAACTTCCTAATTTCTACTTTAATTTCATTATTACCCAGGAGTCAATCAGGAGCAGGTTATTCAATTTTCATGTAATTGTGTGGTTTTGTGTGACTCTCTTAATCCTAAACTCTAACTTGATTGCACTGTGATCTAAGAGACTGTTTGTTATGATTTCAAGTATTTCACATTTGCTTGTATGGTTCATTTTAGAGTAAGTGCCATGTAGCACTGAGAAGAATGTATATTCTGTTGATTTGGTGTGAGGAGTTCTATAGATGTCTATAGGTCTACTTGATCCAGAGCTAATTTCAATTCCTGAGTACCCTTGTTAAACTTTTGTCTCATTGATCTGTCTAATATTGACAGTGGGGTGTTAAAGTCTCTCACTATTATTGTGGAGGAGTCTAAGTCTCTTTGTAGGTCTCTAAAAACTTGTTTTATGAATCTGGGTGCTCCTGAATTAGGTGCATATATATTAAGAATAGTTAGCTCTTATTGTTGAGCTGATTCCTTTCCCAGTATATAAAGTCCTCCTTGGTCTTTTCTGATCTTTGGTGATTTGAAGTCTGTTTTGTCAGAAACTTGAATTGCAACCCCTGTTTTTTCTTTTCTTTTTGCTTTCCATTTGCTTGGTAAATTTTCCTTCATTCTGTTATTTCGAGCCTATGTATCTCTTTGCATGTGACATGGGTCTCCTAAATACAGCACACTTATGGGTCTTGACTCTATCCAGTTTTCGAGTCTGTGTCTTTTAATTGGGGCATTTAGCCCATTTACATTTAAGGTTAGTATTGTTATGTGTGAATATGATCCTGTCATCATGATGCTGTCTGGTTATTTTGCAAACTAGTTGATGCTAGTTATTTGCAGACTAGTTTTACAGACTAGATGATGTCAATATGATGCTGTCTGGTTATTTTGCAGACTAGTTTCTTCATAGTGTCATTGTTTTTTGTGTGTCAATGTGTTTTGCAGTGGCTTGTATCAATTTTTGCTTTCTATATTTAGTGCTCCTTCAGGAGCTCTTGCAAGGCAGGCCTGGTGGAGACAAAATCCCTCAACATTTGCCTGTCTGCAAAGGATTTCTCCTTCATGTATGAAGCTTAGTTTGGCTAGATATGAAATTGTGTTTGAAATTATTTTCTTTAAAAATGTTGTATATTTGCCCTCACTCTCTTCTGGCTTATAAAGTTTCTCCTGGGAGACTTGCTATTAGTCTGATGGGCTTCCCTTTGTAGGTTCCCTGGCTTTTCTTTCTGGCTGCCCTTGACATTTTTTCCTTCATTTACCCTTTGGAGTATCTGTTGGTTATGTGTCTTGGGGTTGATCTTCTCATGGAGTATCTTAAAGATGTTCTCTATATATTCTGAATTTGAATGTTTTCCTGTCTTGCTGGTTTGGGGAAGTTTTCCTGGATAATATCCTGAAGTGTGTGTTTTCCAAGTTGGCTCCATCCTCCCTGTCTCTTTTAGGTACTCCAATCAATTATAGGCTTGGTCTTTTTACATAGCCCCATATTTCTCAGAGGTTTTGCTGTTCCTTTTCATTCATTTTTTTTCCCAACCTTGTTGGCATGCCTTATTTCAGTAGAAATCCCAGCAATAGTTGCTTAAAACATTTTCTGAGATATCGTTGAAATGTGGAAAAACATTCTTACATTATGACTTTTGACAAACAAGTCACAATAATTTACACTAAACATACACACAGTAAATTATATAATAAAATATTTGGTATACATAATTGCCAAATAGCTGCCAGCCTTCTATCCCTGGAAAAACCAAGCTATAGTCTGTTTTATACTGTTGTATTATCTATCCTTACTATATAATTTTGTCAACATCATTCGCTTTTCATTGGTTGTTTTGGTCATCTGAGTGGATTATTCTTTCCACCTAATAGTTAATAATGCTTCATCTTCCTGGAAGAATTAAATAAGACATCTAACTGATTTTTTGCTGCTTTCAAAAAATTTTCTTTTCTGTTAAAATCCTCAGAGAACTTTGCATATTCAGGGGCTGCTTTGCAATTAACATTTAGGTTTTATTTAAGTTTTTAGTTAATGTAAAAGTAACTATGAACTGTGTTTGTAACTGGACTTTGTAGGTATAAGAATTTAATTATCTATTTTTCTCTCAAAGACCATGCTAATATGGTATGCTCTCCAACATAACAATATGCAGAAAAAAAAAATAGCTTGTAAGATGTTAAGATGCCAAAATCTTTCACCTGCTATCAAAATTTTCATTAAATAACAGCCATTTATTGACACCTCCTCTTTGCCAGGTCTTACACTGTTTCTGGTTACCTAAACTGTAGTCCTATATTGTATTGGCTTCATTTTCCATTACCAGTCATTTCTTTTGTCCAGTTGTGCTGAGATTTTCAACTATTTGTTAGGGAACCTCTAAGTACTACAGATCTAAAGATGAAGAAAATGTAAAGATGAAGAAAATAGTTTTTTCAAAATGATTCGTTTTTTCACATATTTTATACGTGATTACAATACTACTTAATTCAAACAATGAAAGATATTTCTTTTCTGTCTGCAGAGTTTAGAGAAGAAGTTAAAAAGATGAGGTTATAAATATCTTATTTAATGATAAGTAGTTCTTCAGATAGATATGTTAGTTTACAAAGGGATGGTCATTGTCTTTAAAAGCAGTGCAAAAATGTATATTGGTATAAAAAGCTTCAAAACTGGCAAATTAGAGTAGTTGTAGGCATCAAGTGATCTTTCATAAATACCGCTATAATCTTGGTGTATCTGTTAAAAATTAAACAATGGCTTCTTTCTCCATTCATAAAGCCTAAAACCCCATAGCTTGGTGTAATAGGTACTTAGCCATCTTGACTTATAGTAGTTTATCAGCACCATGACCAATCAGTTCCTACCCTGCACCCCTGTTCCAAACATGAAAATGTTATGCTTCAGTCATACAAAACTGCTTACACAGCAGCTATACCTGTTTTGCCTTGGAATAAGCTGTTCTCTGTGTCAAGAATTCCCTTTCTGAATTTGTCTACCTTTGCTTTACAGTTTATACAACTGGCCACTCAGGGCAGATTTTGGGAATCTCCATCTGTCATGTTGTCATTGCATTCATTATTATTATATTATAATCATTTATTTCCCCATCTTACTAATAAGGAAGAAACTTCTTATTCATCTCTGTATTTCTACCAAGCAGTGTATATTATAAGGGTTCAAGAAGGCATTGTTAACTAGATAAATTTATCTTATATTGGTGTGTCAAAATGCTAACATTTATAATATTTGAGATATATATATATATATATATATATATATATATATATATAAATATTTGGATTCCAGAAAATATCTCAATAGACTAAATCTTATTTGGAAATTATATGTGACACAGCAATAATATTTTCAACACTTCTCCTTCCATCCATGTCTAATGTTTTCTTTTAATTTATTTCTCTGTTCCCAGTAGGATAAAACTAAAGATTTGGTTTTACTTTTAATAATTTTTTTCTGTATCATATTCTATCCATGTCATCATAGTCCATCCACTCTTCAATCAGTGTTTTATTAGCAATATCCCTTGAAAATAATTGTTGTTACTGGTTTCAAAGGTACACATTGAAATTAGGTTATGTCAGCCAGGCATGGTGGCTCACACCTGTAATCCCAGCATTCTGAGAGGCTGAGACAGGCAGACCACCTGAAGTGAGGAGTTTGAGACCAGCCTGGCCAACATGATGAAACCCCGTCTATACAAAAAATACCAAAAATTAACTGGGTGTGGCGGTGCATGCCTATAATGCCAGCTACTTGGGAGACTGAGGCAGTAGAACTTGAACATGGAAGGCAGAGGCTGCAGTAAGCCGAGGTCAAGTCATTGCACTCCAGCCTAGGCAATGGAGTAGTTTTAGGTATCAAGGGATCAAGAAAAAAAAAAAAAGAAATTAGGTTATATCAATAACTCTAGAATATAGACAATTTTAGAATTGTCTGTCTACTTATCTTTAACAGATTGAAAATTAACTTAGAGTAAAATGAAAAAAATCCTGTTTTTATCTATGACCTACAGATGATATTAAAAATCTAAATGTTAATTTTGTCTTTGTGGTAACAACAACAACAACAACAACAAAACCCTTTATTTCCTTTCATTGTGTCTTTCTTGCACATAAAGCAGATTTTTTTTTTCTTGATTTACATCAACTTTAAATTGTGTTTGCCTCTGGTAGTTTGTAAATTAGGGGGCTTTTATTGTATTCTGGCATCTTCACTTATTCAATGTGTATCTTGTTTGAACATTTAAATTTTAGTAAGACTTTATATATTCTCAGTTATACTCAGTGTAGTAGTTTTGCCAGAATACCAGTCGAAAAATGTTACAAAATGCCTGACCATATGGTCCCTTGAGCACAACATTTAATACGAAACTCAAAGTAAACATTGCAAAAGTATTTTTGGAATCATTACCAAATGTTGATGCTACATTATACAGGCTATATGACAATACTCTAAATGTTAAGTATTCTTGAACTGAGAAGTACTTTCATAATGATAAATCAAAGGGTGTTGTAAAAAGGGAACATAGGCATTAATATAATTTGTAGTGAATTTGAATAAGGTGCGGCAACTTTAAGTTGAAGATGTCATGTCCTTAAGCCTCAAGATCAGAGAAAAAATAATTATTTTCATAATAATAATATGAATATCTTTTTATTGTAAATCTTCCACTGAAAAATGTTTGGTTGTGATAGCAAGGGTTTATTCTTTCAGACTGTGTTTATATCAGATTATAGGTTATATCTGTGCTTTCTGGTTATCTAAATTTCCCCTGTAATTGAAATTGCTAATTGAATTTTCTTCCTTAAGAGCTATGTTGAATAGCTAATATGCCATAGGTAGGAAGCATAACCTCAAAAGGTGATGCACCTTAAATCGTAAGAGCAGAATCACATAGAATTTTCTTAACTTTGACTTTATTTAGAGATACACAAGGTATTTGCACAGTTTTGTCAGTTTTTGAATAAAATCTGAAGTCTACTATAAGTGTACCATTACAGAAATTTTGACAAATATGTACAGTCATGTGGCCACCACCACCATCATGTTAGAAAACACTTCCACCACTCTAAAAAAGTATGTAATGTGCATTTGTGACAGATTCTCTCCCCATCACTCCAGCCTCTGACAACCACTAATCTATATTGTCATTATAGTTGCCTTTTCTAAAATTTCCTATGAATAGAATTTTATTCCATTTATTATCCTATTTATTTTTATTCCTATGAATAGAAAGAATTTAAAAATGTATAGTCATTTGTGTTAATTGATTTCCTTTGGCATGCTGCTTTTGACATTCATCTGTATAGTTGCATGTCTTAGCTGTTTGTTCTCTTTATGACTAAGCAATACTTCATTACATAAATATACCCACATTTGTTTACGTACTCACAAGCTGATGGGCATTTAAACTTGGTTTCAGTTTATGGATTTTGTGAATAAAACTAATGTAAGCATTTAAACAACAAAAATATTTATACATATACTTTCATTTCTCATAGAGAAACAGTTGAATTGCTACATCATATGATAAAATGCCTGTTTAACTTTATAAGATACAACTAAGTTGTTTCCAGGGTGCCTGTACCACTTTTTATTCTGATTTAACAATGTATGAATATTCTAATTGCCCCATATCATTATCAATGGTGCTCAAATTTATCTAAGGACATGATAAATTCTTAGTAAAAATTTGAGCTTACTTTTGTTTTTAGTAAGAATTGAATTGTTGATCTAAAATTTCTATGAAAATGCAAGGGAACTGGAATAGCCAAAACAACTCTGAAAACATTAACTAACGCTGAGGGACATACACTACCTGATTTTAAGCATTATAAGGGTCCAATAAACAAGAATTTGTACTGATGTAAAGATCAACTAAAAGATCAGTGGAACTGGATAGCAAACCAAGAAACAAATCCACAAATAAGTGTTCCATTTTTGGCAAACGGTAAGACAATTCAAGGAGAGAAAAATAACTTCAATAACTGATTCCAGAATATACGGTTAGTCACACACAAAAACAAATGAATATCAATCCTAATCTCATAACATATACAAAAAAACTCACAACGCAGCATAGACCTAGAGATAAGAGCAAAAACAAAAACTTCATGAGCAAAACAGGAAAAAAATCATAATGATGTTGGATTAAAAAATATATTTTAAATTAGATATCAAAAGCAAAAGTAAACAAATTAATAATTAGATTTCATCAAAATTTAAAACACTGTTGAAAAGGCCTAGTAACAAACAAAGAATTAAAAATTAGCTACCAATTGGGAGAAAATATTTGCTAAATGTAAGTGTACCTGATGAAGGTTGTATATATCAAACATATAAGTGATACTTAACACTCAGTAATAGGAAGAAAAACAACCAAATTTAAAAATGGGTAAAATGTGCCACCAGAGAGCATGTATGTTTGGCAAAGAAGCACATAAAATGATGTTCAAAATTACTGATTATTAGAGAAACACACATTAAAATCATGAAGAGATATCACATAACCAATAGAATGATCAAAATTAAAGACTGACTATACCAAAATTTGGTGAAGATTTGTAGAGACTGGAAACTCTCATACACTGCTGACAGTCATGAAAAAATGGTAAAACTACTTTGGAAAAATAGTAGTTTGGTAGTTTCTTAAATAGTTAAACATTTGCATATCAGATGACCCAGCCACAACAAATACGACTCAAGGGTTTACCTGAGTTGAAAAGTGAAAACAATCACCCACAAAGAGATTTATACACACATTTCATAACAGTTTTATGTGTAATAGTAAAAACCTGTAAGCAATACCAATTTCCAACAACAGGTGAATGTATAAAAAATAGCAGTAACCAGACACTGAAATATTATTCAATAATAAAAGAAGAATGAACTATTGATAGTATTAAATCATTGATAACTCTAAACAAGTATTCCATATAGAAGCAGTCAAACACAAGAAGACCTTCTCTAGGTATACATACATGAAAAAATCTAAGGAAGAGCATCCTAAACTATAGTGAAGAAAGCAGATTAGTAATTGTTTGGGAATGGCATCAGAAAGGGGCATAAAAGAAGAAATTTCCAGTGGCTATGAGGAAACTTTGGGTGATTAATAAATATGTTTATTGTCTTGATTGTGTTGATGTCTAAATTTATCAATTAGTTATCCTTAAATATATGTATTTTATTGTATGTCAATTATACTTTAAAATGTTTCAAAACTTTACTTAGTATTTTTAAACAATTTTATTTAGCATCTAGTTATATGAATATGACAATAATATGTACTGTTAAAATCTACTAAATTCCATAGAGATTCTGACATTTCTCCTAGGAATTCTGGAGGTTTCTTGGTGGTGGTGGTGGTGGTGGTGGTGGTGGTGGTGTTTATTTGCTTTGCTTTTTCTGCTTTCTTTTGTTTTAAAGATTAGGACACAGGTTCTTAGATTAAATGTCTCCTTTCTGTTATTTATCTTAAATTTTATAATTGGGGTTAACTATTTGGACAAGGATTTTTCACTACTTTGAACTCCCTTGAGTATATGCATAAGAGTTTAAACCCAATTAATTAAAAACTTTAATGCATAGGTTATTTGACTAAGTCTGCTTGTTTGCTTAATTTTGTACTTAGAAGTCTTTCAAAGAACAAATCTGAGTCTTCTTGTGTCTCTAAAATGGGTGAGAATACAAAGACAGATCATATTACCTCTTTTACCAGACAGCAGACTATCCATTTGGCATCTTGCCTGGAAAGTTGCAAACTCAATTAAATGCACATATGGCCCAGAGAAGTAAGCATCCATCTTTGCCAAGACTCGTTTCTCTATGGCATTTTCAAACCATGGCTATGCTTAAACCTTTTCCATGCAATGAATGATATCTGATTGCTTAATAATTTCAAATTGCATAATACTTTGTCTACCATAAATGTTATCATAGAAATGAACCAAACACAGTATCAGTACAGTTTCTACAAGAGTGCTTTTCCTGCTGAGGTGCATTTTATTTAGGAAATCAGGTCTAGAGATATCTAGCCTTAATGAGAGGTAGTGGTAGAATTAATAAATCTCCCAATTTTCCCTGAAGCAGCTGCTCTTTTTTGAAATAATGAGCATATGGTTTCATCATATTTTATTGATTTGATCCCCTTGAGCTAAAGAAATATTCCAGTGAAATGCAAACAACTTTCAAAATTTCTGCATATTTCTCAAGCCCACTATTTTCTTGGCTAAACAGGAAGCTGATGAGCATACAAATGAAAAGTCAAAGGCAGTGTTCAGATTTTTTAACCAAAGAGAAGGCAAAAGGGAAGGTGGGGATCATGAAACATTTTTATTTCTGAGATGTCCCTCTAAACAATTATGAGATTTTTAAAACGTAGTGGAAATGACTCATAAACTAATGGTAGAAAGAGTTGCCCATATTTTGCATAGATGCAGGAATGTCAGCGTTTGAACCAATGATGTATACACTAGAAAGGTAGAAAGAGAATGAAACTTCCTAGCAAACTGTGACCAGGGTTGCTTCGTGGAAGTAGTGTCAAAATGAGAGGTTTGATGTAGGACATAAAAGGAAAGCATATGCTAATCAACCCAAGACTAGGCAGGTAGCAACAGAGTAAGTGAAAAAAGAATCAGGTCAGCATCCGAGGAAACAGATAATTTCCAAAGGAAGTAAACCAAGCTCTTGGAGACTTACAGAAAAATATGTATTTTAATCAGGGTCTTACCCACTACTCTGTCAATGGTTGGTTTTTAGGAGAACCTGTCCTCTTAGAGTTTTATAATTCTATGGAACAAAATTATACTTTCAGTTAGAAATTATTTTATTCTGTTGTGGTAGAGCATGATACTTCTTTAGCATCAACTCTGGCATGCTTTTACAATTAGATTGTTGATTTAAAATGTAGATTTTTGGGCCTCACCCTCACAGAAACAGATTCAATAGATATGGGGTTAAGCTAAAATCTACATTTTAATGAGCTCTACAAATAGCTCCACACTGATAGTCTGCTTTCTGTTGTGTGTGGTCTGGGAAGCCCTGAGTTCTGCCATTTGCAACTTTGACCTGGGTTAATTACCCATAAAAGCTACTTCCATGCACATTATGCCAGAAGAAGCAAGGAGTTCTGGCTAATTTGTTTGCTATCTTTATGAGGTGTATGACAATACAGGAAAACAGTAGGAATATATTTTAATATAAAACTATACCAGGTTACTGATAATTTTATTGTAATTTTCAGCCATAGTCTTCCGTTAATCTCTGTTAAACAGGTGTCTTTGTTGTAAGACTGCTCTAGATCTTTTGTTGTCATGTCAAGGAATCCTATGAACCTCAAAAAGCAATGATTATAGTTTAGCATTTCTGAAATAACTTGATCACATTACTCCTTTTAGGAGGAGGAGTGCCCATTAATATTCTTTCAAAGCTAATCCTCAGTAGAATGCACTATGGATAATGATAGTTTATAGACTTAAACCAGTGTATATTCGTACAAACGTATAGCAATAGTGAATGAGAGACTGTTCAACAGTGCATGCCCAGACATTACTGCTATTTTACAGCAGGAGCTGAACTCAATATGTTGTCAAGTTCAACCAGACCAAAGAATGACTGAGAAGAACTTCAAGTAAGGTTTCTAAATCATAGTATTAGACGTGACAGTGTTAAGGAGACTAGGATAAAATTGTGTAGAAATCAGTGCTTGGCAATAGCCTGTCTGAGAAACAAAAGTTAATGACCAAGATGTTTAAGCTTCCTAGGAAGAGCTGTGTAAGTAGGGCTGGACAGTAAAGGAAAAAGTCACTAACAGAAAGAGCCTATAGACAAGTTGGGGCAAAATGCTAATGTATAGAGAGGAAGTGAATCCCAGGTAAGAAACAAAGGTTGAAAAGTGTGTGTGGCCTGAATCAATTAATGTCATAGGATGAACATGATAGAGTTTTGCATGTCAGGCAGTATTCATATAGACTCTAAAAATCATGGACTTTCATTTATTGGTGTTTATTATACTCTAAATTGATGCCACTTTTCTATATTATCTTAGGAAACTTGTCTAAAATAATCCTCACAAATAATTTTTACAGCACAATATGTTAGATATTTTATTAGATGATATATTATCTAAAGCAATTGCTGTAACAACCTTACAAAGTGAAAGCAAAGCACCAGAAAGAAAAAATGTCAAATGATGAGTTTTTCTAAGGCAGGAAAGTGAAAGAGCCTTAAGGTTATTTATTATTGGTAATTTATTTAGGCTCATTTCATTTAGTTATTAATTTTACTTTTAGGTTTTATTTTTGTGTTACTTATGACTTTTAAATGGGTTCTCTCTTAAAATTATATCATTGTCTCTGACTTTCTTAAGAAGTAATGACAACTTATAATACTGACAGAGAAAAATGTTTATGAAATATTTTGTTCTGCTATTAGCCAAAAAAGTATTTCCATACTATCTTAATAACTTTTATTTGTTGTCTCCAAACCTCATAGGATTAACTGATTGTCAACAACATTAGGCAAATTAATTGTGATACTGGATTGAAAAGAAAAATATTGGACAATTAACTAACAGATTATTTCAAATAATACTTCAGTTTTTTCATGTTAGAGTGAAATGGTGTCATATATATTGTATGAGGGGCATGAATTAATAATTACTCTAAATGAAAGCTGTGGTCAAGGCATAGTAAAATTTCCTATAAAATTGTCATCTTCATTTCTTGAATTTGTACAAGCCATTTAAACTGTTCATGTATTCCCCTCCATAGCTCATGGGAGAATGCTGTTTTCCATTGGGTTAGAAAAGAATTTTTGGTCACATCTCATGGTTGTTTGGCATTAACACACTATCCGATCATGACCCAAATGTTCTTATCTTAAACACTTCAGATCAACAGTTTTTCCTGCCACCACAGTTGAGAATGGCTACCGCTTTGACTTTTTAATCTGAGAACTTCTTGAGGTCAACATTGTTTCCTATTTTTGAAGTGAGGAGATCGGCAGAAAAAAACATGTTCAAGTGTCACAAACAAAGCAAGTCACTTGAAAATTAAACTGTGAACCTAAAGCATCAGAGTCTAGTTTGCCAATTGGCTGAATAAAGCAAAGCACATGTTTTATGCTCTAAAAGTCCTTGCTTCTTTTTAAAACAAAATATTGTAAATAACATTCTGCAGTATTGTTTACAAGAAATGAATTCAGCTTATATTTATGAGTCTACAGATGGCACTACAAATTACAATAAATAAATGAGTATCTAAATTGATAATTTGGGGGTACAAAGCACATTTTCAGAATATTATGAAATGCTGATTCTTTATATTCTGTTCTAATATACACATAACTATCTTTTTTTTTTAAATTGGGACTCAAAAGTTCATTTTCACATTACATGTCACTTAGGGAGGAAAAAGGGGGAAAATCAAGACCAGAGTGTAGTTTTTATGCTTTTTAAACTAATCTGTGTTTCTGAATTTTCTCATTCTATATTAAACCAAATGATCTTACTATGAAAGAAGGCAGACCTTAAAATATCTTGAATTTGCCAGACTTAAAATCACCAGGAAAAATGGAGGTTTATTTACTTAAAAGTTTATATATTAATATGGTTTGGCTATGTTCTCACCCACGTCTCATTTTGAATTGTAGTTCCCATAATCCCCACGTGTCACGGAAGGGACCTGGTGGAAGGTAATGGAATCATGGAAAAGTTATCCTAATGCTGTTCTTTTGATAGTGAGTGAGTTCTCACGAGATCTAATGGTTTTGTAAAAGGCTTCCCCTTTCACTTGGCACTAATTTCTCTCTCCTACTGCCATGTGAAGAAGGACATGTTTGCTTTCCCTTCTGCCATGATTATAAGTTTCCTGAGGCCTCCCAAGCCATATAAAACTGTGAGTCAATTAAACCTCTTTTCTTTAAAAATTATTCAGTCTCCGGTATGTCTTTATTAGCAGCATGAGAACTAATACATATATTAATATGTATAACACAAATTTATCAGATTTCATGACAAAATTCTGTGATTATAGCAGAAGTAAGATTTTTTACTGATATTCAGATGACAATAACACAGACAAAGACACTACCCCTTCTTTGGTGATATGATTTATGTGGATACGTATATACATAAGAATACATACATAATTTGTAACACTGTAGTATAGATATTGTATTTAACCAAGATACTTAATTTCTACAAATTATCTCATAAATGTGTAGTGAACCAATAAATGACAATTCTGTATAATTTAGTAAAAACAATGGCTAAAATTATTTATCTTACTTTTTTTTTTCATAAATTAATGTAACTCATTTGGCCCTAAGAGTATCTGGCTTATGTGCACACATACTTAGACAGTTAGCTGATACCCAAACGGAATACATAAATATGGAGTGATAATGAATGAGAAAAGGGAGTAAAAGCCACCTCATGATGTTAATACTTGTTGAAGACTAACAATTATTTCCCATTAAAAAAGTATTTAAAATGTGCACATTACAAAAAAATTATTCAGTAAGATATATGTTAGTTGAAACACAGGAGAAATGGAAAATCCATTTGTTATCTTTAACATATCAAAAATCAAATATTATTTGAAATATTTGGTTACCTTTTGTATGCAGAGTAGAAAAATTTATGTCTGTCTGTGCATGTTGTTTTTATTTTTAAAAGATGGGTAAAGTAAACCTAATGGTGCATAAAATTATAAAGAAATCATTTTGTCTATAATCCATTTTTACATAAAATTTCTGACTTTCATTCTAAGTTACTATGCCCTGCAATATCCAGACCTTATGTACAAGCCAGTATTCTCAGTGTTGTCCTAACAACAGCCATCATAGAAAGAATACTATCTCTCAAAATTACTTTTTTTGAGCCAATTATCTTTCTACACCAAACATTCATGATTTCTAAATACCATTTTCAAAAAGAAAGAGATCGATGAACAAATCTATGTTAAAGTGTGATGACTTCAGCCTACATATTAAATTTTATAGAAATTATTTGATTGGGAGACCAAGGAGGGTGGATCAAGAGGCCAAGAGATCGAGACCATCCTGGCCAACATGGTGAAACCCCATCTTTAATAAAAATAAAAAACTTAGTTGGGTGTGGTGGCACATGCTTGTAGTCCCAACTACTCAGGAGGCTAAAGCAGGAGAATAGTTGGAACCCAGGAGGCAGAAGTTGCAGTGAGCCAAGATTGCACCACTGCACTCCAACCTGGTGACAGAGTGAGATTCCAGCTCAAAAAAAAAAAAAAGAAAAAGAAAAAGAAAAAAAAAGTCATTTGATAGAAATATAACAGTGGTAACCCAAATAATTGCCTCTATATTGGTGAAAATTCAAAACTGCAATAACCTGGTGGAAATGTTTAGGGAGCTAGTTTCTTTACCTAGATTCCTTCAAATCATATCCCATCAGAAAACATGATTACAATGAGTTAGAGGCAACATGATATTATTTAAAAACATGTACTTTGGAATCAGAGAGGTTCAGGTTTGAATTCAGAGCAATCACTACATAAACTGGAGACCCTGAATAGGTTTCATAATCTCTCCAAGTCACAGTTGTCTCACTGGTGAAATGAAATTTAGAAAACTTGCTTCTGTAGTTTTTATGAAGATTACAAATAATATATGTGGCTGAGGTCACTGTGGGCCACACTTGTAATTCCAGCACTTGTTATAGGCTGAGGTGGGAGGATTGCTTGAGGCTAGGAGTTTAAGACCAACCTGGGCAACACAGCAAGACCCCCAGCTCTACAAAAATTTTTTAAAAAATTAGTTCCAGTAATAGTAGTATCCAAGCTACTGAGGAGGCTGAAATGGAAGGATTCCTTAAGCCCAGGAGCTCAAGGTTGCAGTGAGCCATCATTGTGACATTGCACTTCAGCCTGAGTGACAAAGCGAGACCCTGTCTCAATAAATAAATAAATATGTAAAATAGCTAGCACACAGAAAAAAATTAACACATAATACATATTACATATAATGAATTAAAAAGTCACTATTGTAAGTAAGTCTTTGAATGCATGTTTTCATATTATTCATGGCTCTAGGAACATGCTGAATTTTACACAAAATAGTCTCGCCATATGGTTTACTGTTTCCATATTCAAAGTAAAAATGCCAAATGGTGCTGTAAACACAATTCGCAAAAATTAGGATTAAAAAAAACTGGAAGAAGGAAATCTGGCAATCAGACAACTTAAAATTCAAACCACATAATGAAGACTCTAGAATCAAGGTAGAACAGAATTTGATCAAATTTAAATCTCATATGTACTATGCCATCATATGCTCTTTTGTATTCTTATTACTAACTCTAGTAGTCATGAGAATAATGCTTATAGCTTTGGAAGGGGAAAGAATAGGGTATTTGATGACTAAATTGTTTTCTGAAATTTGATTCAGATATTTCAATAATAATAGATAACTACATATTATTCTCTATTTTATGAAGCATTTTGCATACATACTTATATTTAATCCTCTCTATTAGTTCATGAGTTTTTATCAGTTGAGTTGATAAATGTTCACATAGCTGCTGTGTGCAGGATACTTTCTTTACAGTAACTGTTCAATCCAAATCCATTATGCCCACTTTCTAGTTTTTATTAGTCAACATTTATACTACAAGCCTTTTCCCTTTTCTATTGATCATTTTCTGCACTATGATTCCTAAAATCTAATACTTCATTGACCTGAATCTGGCCCCCCCCAAATCAGACTCCTCAAACTGTGACCAATGGAAACACCAAAACTCCTAGAAGATTTCTATGTCTTTAAGATGCTCTTTCAGTTGTTTTTTTTTTTTTTTTTTTTTTTTGACTTAAGTAAAACTGGTTCTATGCACCATATCCCATTTTCTCTGGAATCTTCTTAAGTTGCTAATGTTCTCATTCCTTACTAATCTTGGGGATGAGTTGTGCAGTCTTTGTCCTTCCTCCCATTACCAATGCTTCTGCTAAATTGTAATTTCTCTATCTTTTTAAGAAAATTAAGTTTTTTTGATATTTATGGTACCCAGCTATAGCAGTCTCTTCACTTTCAACATTTACAATGGTAAGTGTTACTATCTTTACCAATTATGTGGTTCCTTTCTGTTTGTTAGGGATTTCATTGCCTGGCTTACAGAATTCCTCTGAAATCCTCTGTATCTGACATCTAGCTATTACCCTGGTGACTTAAGTGTTCCCATGAATGACATGTCCGCTTCAGTGGCCTCCCAGGTCTTCAAATTATTCTCCTTGCATAATTTTTTTTTCCTCTGATTTAGCTAGTCTCACCATCATCCTTCGACTCTTGTCAACATATGCAACAACTATAAAACTGAAAATAAAATTTAAAATACTGCCTACTCTCTTTTCAACTTGCTTATTCACATTTTGTTCCTCACGAAATAGAGACCACCTGTTTTAGTGGTCCCTTCACTTCTTATCCTCCTTAGATTTTAAGGTTCATCATTTCAGCAACCTCTTGCAAAACTTAATCCTTTCTTCTTAATTTTTAATTGAACACATCTGCCCAAACCCTTACTCTGAATGAACCTAACCATCTGTTTCCTCTAAGCTTGCACTAATTATCCTAAGAACACTGAAAAATAACGTATTAGACAATGTATTAATTCCACCGTAAATTGAGAAGCAACAACTTAAAATGGGCCCTCACTGTGGCCAAATTTCTCTGATTCTCTGTCTCTCTTACATTCTCTACAATTATCTCCAAGCTTTTATACTAATTTTTCAAACATTAGAATAACCTTATCTTGCTTACTTTCACCAAGTGATCTTGACTTCTATATTAAAAAATAAATAAATAAAAAGTATCAGAATGGGGTGTTGGGAGCTTCCTTGCCCTCTCTGGGCAGAACTCTCCCAGAAGCTTGATGTGCTCACCAACCTGGAAGCTCTTCAAATCCCATAAGTAAGGTTTCTTTTTTATAAGTTGTTATTTGTTTTATGTAAAGATAGAGCAATTTAAGAAACAATAGGAATGGTACAGTGAGAAAAAGATTAAATAATAGAAAAAATTTATTATTTATGATCTCCAAAGTTGAGAAGGAATAGAGCCCACAGCAGAGGTGGCAGCAGCCACCTTAGGGAGAAAACAGGAAGTTAGTTCTCTAAAATTAAAAAGGACATGTGAAGATGTGGGTAGGTTGGAATGTTTTAAGTAAAGAAAATGAGAAAGTTTCAATCTGATACCTTTTATTTTTTCTTTAAAATCTATCTATCTATCTATCTGTCTATCTAAATGCATATGCGTGTATACACACACACACAGGCATGTTGCAAGCACTGACAAAACATAATTTTGGTTACTCTTCAGTAACTGCCTTCTCATCTTTACTACTGTGGTTCAGTCTTACTAGCATTTACCTCTGGAGTCTGCCATGTGAGCTCACCTAGGATGGGTAGCACGTATAACATATATTTTAACATATATTTTACATATTATATAGTTTTATTATATTTCTCTCTATATAATAAATTCTACTTGACATCTTGCTTCAGGCATTTTAGTGACTCTTCAAACTTAAATGTGAGAAACTGAGAGCCTTTGCACCTGCTGTTAATCTGCCTGTAATATTCACTTCTCTTTATCTAGTTTTCTTGCTTTCCCTACAGGTTTCAGTTTAAACAAAACTGTTCTCCCTCTCTGACTAGGTCAGTTTTTGTGTTATGGGATCTCATTACATCTCTTATATCTCTTTGCTCATCTCAGTTATAAATTCCATTTTTACATTTGTTACATTTGTTTCTGTGATTATTGTATTTATCCCTTATTAAAGAACACATTCCAAGAAACAAGAGACAGTATCTCACTATGTATTAATACCAAGAGCATTGGGCAGGATACAAGTATTTGTTAAATGCATTTGTTAAATGTGCATGTATTGGACTCTCTGACTTATAAACTTTATTTTGACATGTTAGGATAGCACAATCTGCTTTTTCTTCATGTTCCCTTTTACTCTGTACCTTGGCCAAGCCTGTTCCATTTTGACTTTATGGATGTCACAAGCATATCCACAGAACATAATTTTGGTCACTCTTTGGTAACTACCTTCTGGTCTTCACCACTATGGTTCAGCCTACCTACTATTTACCTTTGGAAGCTGCCATATGAGCTCACCTAGGATGGGCAACATGTAAAACACAATATTTTAATAAGTAATATCTTAATACACTGGTAAAACAGTAGTAACATAATGAGAAAGAACTATGGTAAAAACAGAGGGATAAGGAGATTGGAGTCAGATATAGGGAGGCTTGACAAGGAGAAACAAGAGAGAAGGCAGTGGGGACAAGAAAGAATAAGAAAGAACAGTTGACTATCTCATTCTATTATTTTGTAGACTAGAATTGTCTATAACACAGCCTATATATTTTTTTTTTCTTAATAAAAGCTCTCCCTTTAGACAGAGGTCTATTTCAGGACTCTGCTCCAGAAGGCAGTGCTCTCCCCACTGCTTCCCTCTACATAAACTCCATGGAGAAGGGTTTAATGTGGTTCACTCTGAGGCAGTCACTTTCTGAAAATACCCCATCATTCTTATCAAGGTGTCTACACATTGACAAGCGCCAAAAAGCCCCACCACGTGAATGGGATTCCAATTTTACAGAAGAGAAAACCAATCCAGGAGTTATTGTTTGGTGTACAATAAAAGGCACAGAGGTTACAACAGTGAAGTTTTCAATCAAGGCCTCCTGGTGAGAAATAGCATGATTTTTAACTCTTTTCTAATGCTGCTATAGCTGATCATGTCTCAATAATGTATTAAGCAAATCACTGAAGTTAGAAAGGAAAAAAAATGTTAAGTTTTTTGAAGTATTTTCTAACAAACGAATGAAATGTGTTCATGCAGGAAAAGAGACCAAAGAGATCAAAGGGCAGACCAGTGAATTCTGCAATCCCAGTGAGAAAGCCAAATTTCTTGGGAGAAAAGGAACATGATTCCAGTAGGTTTATTCCTTTGTGGAAAATTGAGAGGTGCTCCTCCACCAGAGATATTATGATAGATGGCTAAATAGATAGAAGATAGATGGTTAGTTCACAAATAAGAAGATTAAAAGAAAGTAAGTGATTTTGTTAAATATAAATTAAAGGTATTTTGTTTATAATAATATTTGCTTATGGTGAAAAATACCTCTTGACAAGCAAATGATGTATTGTGGGGGAGTAAGTAATGGCTATACAGTTTATTTGATTACAAGTGCCAAAAATATAGGATTAAATGAGCAAGATATTTAATTTTACAAATAACATTAATCTTTTTATTACATGAATCCATCACTTAATAAACATCTTAGTATACTAAAGAGAAGATATTTCCTTCAAACACTAAAAAAAATGTGCTAACATAAAAACATGGTTCAAAAGCTTTCTAAATTTATGAGATTAAGACCTTGTATAAGTTCAATAAGGAAAAATATTACTATAAATTGATAAAAAATTATACAGTGATAGTTTGCAGCAATGTTTAAATCAATAAAAACAGCCATGTACAAATGTATTGCATTAAGTAAACTTTACATATTTCACCATTATTTAATCAACTCAGGTTTCCCCAAAGGTGTGAGAATAAGCTAAAGACACGCATCTTGATGCTTTTTCTAATATTCCTAAGTTGTGTCTTACATGATGTCTTGAAACACAGTGATGCATGCCTAACAAAACAGCCCCCTTACACATACACACACGCCTGCACGTGGCTAGTAGGATTCCAAGGTGAAACAAGTATGAAAAATACTATCTATGTTATCCCCTTCTTGATATGTACAATAAGCATTATCAATTTAAAAGCTCAGAGAAGTCCTACAGTAGAAGTTCTTTAGTAAAACTTTGTTTAGGCTATTAATTACCAAATTATTTTGAACACAGACTGTTTGCCATGAGTATGTATTTACATTGTGTATAGTATGACTTTTGGGAGACAGTTGATGAAATAAAAATGTATTTGTATACTTCAGAAGTTTAGGCTTCAACAAATATAGTTAAAAATTCTTATGAATGTATTTTTTGGAATTCTAAAATTTTATGGAGAGAAAAATTATAATTGATTGATTTTATAGCATAGGATCCCTGAGAATATGCAAGTTTTCTCTCTAAATTAGTTGACCAACTTCTAAAGAAACTATGTTTAGCAATAGGTAAATACACATTATAGCAGTAACTGCACAGAAAATAATTGCATCAGATCCTAATGGCGATTGAAATTTTTATTTACTGATTCAATTAGTAATTCCCATAGTTACTTAAGTACAAAGTTTTAATCTGTCTTTATTTAAAGTCGTTGTCTCTGCTTTTCATCAATTGCCTGTCTATGTGTGAAATTGGTAATTAAAAGGAGGTCACATAAATATGCTTCAGGCTATTGACAGTCATTTGAATTTGCAAATAGAAATTGTTGGAAGAAGAAGTTTAGCAGGGATAAAAAATTAATCATGTCACAATTGAATAAAAATGCTACCAGTTTAGAATTTCCCAGTGAATGAGTTTTTTTTTTTCTTTTCTTTTCTCAAATCCCTAAATTAAACAAATACAAATTTTTATTTCAGGTGTTGCTCTACTTAACATTTGATATACTGGATTTCTCTTAATAGAAAGGACATAAAAACAAATTTTTTTGCCCTTGGCTTATTTTTTTCTCCAGAGAAATAGCCTCTATCTTATTTAGTACGTTTCACCAACAGAAAAGTAAAGACATGTTCCATCAGGGTGTTCAAATCCAAAATACAGAGACATGCAAATATGACAATGAGAAATAAGGAAAAATGCAAGTGCCTGCCCATTCTACTAAATTCTACATGATAAATTCTCTCGAGAGAAATTTCAGGCCCAGGAGGACTTAGTTTTGAAATGTGCAATTAAAGGTATTCATAAAGAATATCTCAATTGCAATCAGTTTGCCAGACCTAGAGTGTTTACTTGAGATTTGCCAAAGTATGAGACTAAAATGTTCTGTGTTTTTAACATATGTTGAAGAAAACAAAATCACCGTGAGTTGAAAATAGTGGGACATTTATCAGGGCAAAGTGTTCATCATTTCTAAAGTTCCCTTTCATTTATGTATTCTAAAAATGTAACTTTAATACGTGTTTATGTTTAAAAATAGAGCATTTCTATTCGGATTAACATTTCTCAAGATAGGCAAAAGAAATTCAATTTAACAAAATGCCAGTGAATCTGAGAGAAGGGTTGTCTAGCATCTGTAATCTTAGTGAAATAAGAGGAAAATAAAAGTATCATACTTAACAAGTTTAAAATACAAAAAGTAGATTTGGTGATTTAAAATTCCAAGAAAAAGTGTTGGGAGTCAGATGAGTATGGCAGTTAGGATGCTCTGACTGAAAGTAACAGAAAATCACCATTTCACTGGCCTTATTTGGGTTTTATTTGAAAAGTTACTAATTCACTAATTCAGAAACTCAGAAAATAACAGGAAAGGACAACTTCAGGATTTGTTATTCCAGTGACACGAAAAGAAAATTAACAACAGTTTTTTTTTTTTTTTCCATATCTCTGTTCCCCCGCTACCAATCCCCACACTTACTGACTTTGCTCTTTGGCTTACCCGGAGTTCCAGACAGCATATCCAGACATGGCAACAATGACCACCAGCAAAAGAGATTACTGATTTTAAGAAGTGAAGAATATTTTCCAAGTGTTTCCCCAACATATTTTTCTTCTCATACGATTGGCCAGAACTACGACTATTCCCATACTTTAAGATTATTGGTTGGTAGAATGGCACCTCCATGACTAGCTTAGACAAATCAGAATTCACTTCCTGGTACCAGGGATGGCTTGGATTCTTTGAGTGCAAAGAAGAACAGAACCCTGAACAAAGCTGAGTAATTTTGGGAAGAGGTCAGGTGGTGGAACACAGTGCTGTAGAGACTGGATTTTCATAGGCCACCTCAAGTGCATGTTATGATACAACCTGCTGTTTTTAAACAATGTAAGTAATTTTCTTAGACTATTTGCATTATAACTACAAAGATAATTATCTAGATAAAATAAATATAATGATTGTTAACTGTTTTTATTATTTTATTAGAAAAGCATTTAATGGTTTCCTACTAGTTGCCAGGTCCTCTGCTAGAAACTAGGAATAAAATGTTATTTTCATTCTGGGTAGTGTAGATGTTAAAGGTATCATTAAAAAATGACTTTGCATGCTTGCTTCAGTAGCACAATAATAAAACTGTAATGATACAGAGACAATTAGCATGGCTGCTGCGTAAGGATGAAAGGAAAAAGAAAAAAACACACAAAACTTTACTACACAGACTAAATTATTTGCTTATAGTTTGTAGTCTATTAAAAATTAATTTTAAAAACTTACCTCATAAAGAGACTATTTGCTTTTCCTTGACCTGATATAGAGGAACAATTAATGCAGAGAATTCCTATAAAGAGGACATAATGTGTAATGTTGGGGGCAATGTCACCAAATTGAGCTCTTCAATATCTAAAACAGGAAATATCATTGGGATGTTTTTATAAAATATGTTTCAACTCGGCCTGTGACATAAAGACAAATGGCAATTCTCTCTCTCTCTCTCTCTCTCTCTCTCACACACACACACACACACACACACCCCTAAAAAGGGCAAAACAACCTGCCCAGGCTGGCAGCACAGCTGTCAAATAGTCTGTTTCCTAAGTCAATAGTGGATTGTACGTAGGCTCTAATAAGATAAGGAAATGTTGAGATAAAACCAAGCAAAGTAAATGTCTTTACTAAAGGACTTCTTAGAGCTTTAACTATGTTAATATGCAGTTACCAAAACAGCTAATAATTACTGAGAATGTACTGAATGCTACCTACTGGCTGGCACATAGTGCTTCAAATATTTTATCTAATCAGCACAGTATTCCTATGAGGTAGGCACTAATTGCACTTTTTTTTTTTTTTAAGATAAAAAACTGAAACCCAGCTAGAAGCTGAGCTGGAAAAAAGGGCAGCAGGAGGAAGGTGGCTATCTTCTGTAGTTCATTTAAGGGCCTAGACTTCAAAATTCTTTCCATAGCTGAACAGAGGGCTTTCTAGAAATAAGATATCTCTCATAAAGTAATTCTGGGTCTGTTCTTCCATATAAGACATGAACACAATAATTGTAACCCAGAACACTGTTAAGCAGATGAATCCATTATAAGAAAAATAAAAAATCTCAGTAAAGTATCTATACAATATCTATGTAACGTGATTCTCTACTGAATCAAATTATGCACTCCTAACTTACTAAATTTTGATGTCTTATACTGAATATTTGGATATAAGCCCATTAATTGATAGGTTTCTGCAGAAGTGATTTTGGGTTTTAGAGGAGTGGATAAAAGTATTTTAAGAATTGAGCTTACTTTTAGTATAAACATATAGTATATATGTTAATATCAGCCCTGACAGGCCAAGAAAAAATAACTTGTACATAAAAATCATGTTTTCCAAGATTATTAAAATAAGCATAAACAAATCAGAATACAGTTGGCCTATTTGTAGTTTGTAGTAACAATGAATGCATTATAATTTTAAAGTGTAATTACCATAAGGAAATTGTATAGACATGCCACTTAAGATATTACACCCCTGAATTCCAGATGAAATATTATTGCTACTAAGACACGGAAGAAAACTTAAAGTTACACACAGAGTACCCTATATATTTTATAATTCTTGTTTGCTTTTAAAAGGAATAGTTGGAAAAAGGCAAAAAGTGATAAAAATATAAACACATAATTGTACATAGAAGAGGAAAAGTGAGGTAAGAAGAATACTTAAGACTTTAATATCTCTGCCAACTTTGTAAAGGTATCTACTATATTACTTTATAGAATTAAAAAGATAATTGAATAAGATGTTTTGCAATTGATTATATTAATATTCAATACACTGACATTTATAATATTGAAGTAAAGAGGAATAAAATTGACTGTCTTTATAAGATTTAGAGCCACTAAAGTGTCAAATAATAAGAATGCATTTAAAACAGATTTTTTATTAGTTTTAATCTTGAAAGTAGCTATCAACTGTGCCTTGGAGCATTTAACAATGTTTAATCTGTGAAAACATGGCAAATGGTAAATCCCTGCATAGCTTGGAAGGAAACATATGCTCTACAAGAGATAAGTGTAAATATGTATATTCTGAGTAGTTTTTCATTTTTAATTCTAAGTTCTTTGGAGTAAATTGCATTTTTGAATTTTAAGCATTTTGTTCAGTTCATTGCAGTAAATTCTCATGCTTCTACAATTATTGCTTTTTATAAATATTTTTGTGACTAAAAGAATATAAATTCTTATCACATTAAATTGCCTTATGAATTAAAAGTAAAATAAAATAAATGCATATTTTAAATTATACTTTCAGTTCTGGGATACATGTGTAGAACCTGCAGGTTTGTTACATAGATATACACATGCCATGGTGGTTTGCTGCACTCACCAACCCATCATCTACATTACGTATTTCTCCTAATGCTATTCCTCTCCTAGCCCTCAGCCCCCAAACAGGATCCAGTGTGTGATATTCCCCTCCCTGTGTCCATACGTTCTCATTGTTCAACTCTCACTTATGACAAGAACATGCCGTGTTTGGGTGTTTGGTTTTCTGTTCCTGTGTTAGTTTGCTGAGAGTGATGGTTTCCAGCTTCATCCACGTCCCTGCAAAGGACATGAACTTATCCTTTTTTATGGCTGCATAGTATTCCATGGTGTATATGTGTGCCACATTTTCTTTATCTAGTCTATGATTGATGGCCATTTGGGTTGGTTCCAAGTCTTTACTACTGTGAATAGTGCTGCAATAAACATATGTGTGCAAAAAAATGCATTTATTTTATTTTTAAATCAAATTAAAGTTCTGGGATATATGTGCAGGATGTGCAGGTTTATCACATAGGTAAACCACACATGCATTTTTTAATGAGACACAGTTGAATGAGAACAGGGTGGTGCTGGCCTTTGGATTCCAGTTCAGCTCTGACTGTGAGAATTTGGCAAGTCCTGTCAGCTCCTGGATGAGTTTCCTCATCTGTCAAAGGATAGGGAGGTGCCCTCTGGTTCTCCTATTATCTTTTATTGTGTGTAGGATTATTTTGCTCAGCTATACGATGGGGATAATAATGCCTCGCCCGTTTTCCTGCCCTCGTTTTCTCCTAACAACTCCTGAGACAGATGTAAGATTTATGTAGGTAGATGTGGGGCTTTCAGTGCTGTCTTTGGGCACACCTTTCCCTGATCCTAGGACCTGCCCTCCCTTCCCTTTCCAACACATAAACTCAGTATCAGTAATGCCAACTCTCAGGCAATTAATTGTAAATAAAGGGTGTGTTTCAATAAAATAAAAATGCCTTATGAAGAATTATCAGCTTCTGTTGCTTCACTGCTTCCTTTCACATCGCTTTTTTTTTTTAAGAGAACTGTTTGTTCCATATCAGTCTGGTTTATACTAAGCTATTATACATTAATGTTTGCTATATAAATTGAAACATGGTATCTTCTTCAATGCATGGAATACTCTATCTTGCATGCTTTGATAATGTCACAGTATGACTACACTATTGGTGATTCAATTTGTATTAAGAGATTGCTGTCTGAGTATTTTCTAACAGAGATCTTTCAGACATATTTAAAAACAATAATAATTTACATAGTTCTCTCCATAAACATCTTGTTAGACTATACTGAAAAATTTTGTACTTTTAAATATGAATTTTTTGTTCTCTCTTGAGAAATTTGAGTGGCAGCTATTCACTGCTGAAACCAGGTCATCAGTATCAGCCTACAAGTTGTCAGAAAATATGTTTAAAAGTTAATATAGGAGTATGGTGTGAATCTATTAATAAAAAATGACACTACTGACAATTTCAAATTTAGGACTTTTCCCCTATGACTGTAAAATAGTAAATAAACAAACATTTTGTAGGAAAAGGGACATTTCTGTTGCCATTCTTTTGTGCATATATATTAAGTTTAGCATGCTGAAGCAGAATTCTGTTGACCTTTTTCAACTTCACCTAAACATAAACTTTATCAATTCTTTTAAACAATATAAGTTTTTTTAGATTATATTGGATTCACACATCTAATCTAGAGATTAAAATATAACCTGCAGAACAAAGTCACCTTGAGTTTTGTATGAAAAAAAATTCTGATATTTCTACTCAGATAACTGAGGTGATATAAAATAGAGACTATGTTGTAATGATTACCTCATCCTCTACCTCCTGGTGCTAATGTTTTGATAAACTTTATACATTTTATCTAGTTTCCCTCACCTAAGTTTGTATGTACTTGGGCATATAAGGTAAACCGCACCACACACTCACTAGATTGATGGGGGAAAAAAAAAAACTTTCCATGAGATGGGAAATTTCAAATACTCCAGGTCAAGAAAAGATATATAACTTTCTATCACCATCTTCATTTATCTGATGACCCATAATGGAATGTTGGCTAGAGTAAATTATTATGGTTTGTTTGGGATGGTCTAACAGACACAAAATTCACCTTGTAAGATCCTGGTGGAGGAACCCCTCAACGAAATAATAGCTATTCATGAGAGATTTCAAGAACTGAGTGAGACTTGTGCAACTTGGATGGAAGAGGACATATTTTAAAACTCCATGGACAGGAAAACAACACATTTCTAATCACAAGTGTTGGTTTTTAATTAAGTTGCTTCTTTCTCAGATATTCTAAGAGCTTAAAGAATACTGTATTTAAAAATTAATGTGTTTAATAATTCTCAAGGACACATCTAGACCAACTGACATAGAAATAAAATCATCAATTATCACTTAGTTACTAAAGGCCTGATCATTCAATCAAGATTATGATGGTTAATTTTTTATGTCAACAGACTGGGATAAGGGATGCCCAGAAAGCAGGTAAAATACAATTTCAGTGTATGTCTGTGAGAGGTATTTCCTGGACAAATTAGTGTTTGAATCAGTAGACTGAGCAAACAAGATCCACCTTTACCAGATATGGGTGGGCACCATCCAATCTGTAGTGATCAGATAAAGCAGAGGAAGTACAAGATTTTTCTTACTGAGTTGGCACTTAACATTTTCTCCAGTCCTTGGGTATAAAAACTTCTTATTCCTGAGCCTTTGGACTTAAACTGAATTAACTGAATTACACCAGTATCTCTCCTGGATCTCCAGCTTGCAGACAACATATCATGAGTCACCTCAGCCTCCAGTCATATGAGCCAATTCCCCCCATAACCCTCCTCTTTATATCTAGATATTCCTATTGGTTCTGTTTCTCTGGACAACCCTGACAAAGACAAGGGGACATAATTCCAGCATGAAGAAATTGCACAGCTAGGTTTTGGACTCTTACTGCAAGACTGTCATTCCCCCTGAACTTCATTCTCCCTAGGAGATGATTTGGCAAGTGTCTTCTGTTATTTGAGAATGTTTTCTGAAAGGAGGTTGAAACAACATCAACTTGTGAGATGCCAAAAGTTACTTCAGCCTAGAAAATCTACCTTGGTGCTGAGCACTGTCTCTCTCTTCACTCCAAGTAATAATAGGATAACTTTGTTTGTTACCTGGGAGTTAGTCATCCTAAGAAACTCCTCTGTCTAGGCAAACATATTTGTCTATTACTCTGGTCTATATGCCAAGATTTACCCCAGCATTTTTTTTCTTTTCTTTTCTTTTGAGAAAAGAATATCACTCTTAGTCACCCAGACTAGAGTGCAGTGGCACCGTCTTGGAGAGATGAATCTCACTCTTAGTCATCTAGACTAGAAGGCAGTGGCATCATCTTGGAGCCTCTGCTCACTGCCTCCTAGACTTCACATGCTCAAGCAATCCTCCCACCTCAACCTCCTGGGACTACTGGCGCTTGCTACCATGTCTGGCTAATTTGTGTGTGTGTGTGTGTGTGTGTGTGTGTGTGTGTGTGTGTGTGTGTGTGTGTTGTTTGTTTTTTATAGAGACAGGGTTTTGCTATATTGCCCAGGCTCTTCTCAAACTACCAGGCTCAAGTGATCCACCTACCTTGGCCTCCCACAGTGTTGGAATGACAACCATGTGACACTGCATCGAGCCTAGCCCAGCATTTCTGTATTCCATACCTCAGGACCTAAATGCTCAAGTGGTATTTCAAACTCAAAAATCCACAATTTGTTTTAATAATAATAGCTAACAGATACTTAACATGTACACTAAGCCAGGCACTCTTCTTAGCACTTTTATAATATTAACTATTTCAATCCTTACAGCTGTAAATCAAACAATTCTGTGAATACTTACCCTCTTTCAAAGATGAGAAAAAGAGGTACAGGGCGAAAAAACAACAACAACAACAACAACAACAACTTGCATAAAGTTGCACAGCTGGTAAATAGCAGCATAAGAATCTAAATCTGGCTCCAAAACACTCAGATTTTGCCAACACCTGGTACTGTTTTTGTATTACCTTTAAAAATCAATAAACTTTTCTTTCAGGGTTTAATAATAATAATAATAATAATAAATATCCCAGTCACTTAGACTGAAAATCTCAGATTATTTTTTTACTCCATCCTTTACTTGTTTATTTATCTGTCTGTATGAATATTTACTTGCATTTGGGGTGTTCAGGTATTGTTTGCTTTTTGTTGTGAGTTTGCTTTGCATTTACACTTTTTCTCTGTCTAGCATTTGTTCTTGCTCAGGTAAAGTAAGGATTAGGCTCTGTTTTCCCTTGATATGCTTCTGCACATAATCCCAGTACAAGTATTGAAACTATGTCCTCCATTTACTTGAAGTACAACCTTTACCATAAACTAAAGATCTAGTAATTTCCAATTAATTTTCTTGCATTTTCCAGTTATTTACATTTATGTCAATTACAAATAATGGTACCTTTTCTTTCTCTTTGAAAGTATCTGACATTGTCTTACCTAATTTCACTGTCATCTAATCCCAAAATACAATAGGTATGGTGACAATGAAAATCCTTGTTTGGTTTCCAATTTTAATAAGGCAGTTTTTAAATTTTATCATTGTTTTAATCTACAATTTTAATATTACTTAGATTTTTAAAAATAAGTAATGTGTGATGAATTTCATTAAATGTTTTTTTCAGCAACTATGAAGATGATTAGTTTTTCTCATTTCACTTATCAATATGGTAGATTTTATTGATGTCTTTGCTAACACCAAACAATGGGGGCATTAGTAAAACCACACTATTTGGTCCTGTTGTGTGTTTCTTTTAATAAGCAACTTGATTCTACCTGTAAATATTTTATTTTACCTTAGTATTAATACTATCAATATTTATAACACAAAATGTTTCGTAGTTGTCTTTTGAAGAAATATATTTATAAGCTTTTAATACCAATTTTAGAGTACACTTTGTAAAATATGTTTGGAATAGGTTATGAAACAATTTAAACCTCTTCAATTCAGCATGTGGTTTGTTAACTAAAAGCATCAGCATCACTTGCTAGAATTGTACATACCACCCAAATCAATGGAATCAGAATCTGTATTTTTATAGCATCTCCAGATGATTTGTAAGGTTGAGAACACTGGTATTAATAATATAAGAATTTCATGTTTTTGGCAGCTTAGTAGAATTCACCTGAGAAAAATGACCTAGTGCTCTGTATGTGAGCATATTTGCAGACAGCAAAGGGCAGCTGTTTGACAACTTTTCCCATTTTTTAATCAAAATGTTGCTCTGTTTATTTAATCAATGTCAACTTGCCTAATGTATGGAAAAAGACAAATCAAGAAATGCATAAATTTAATCAAAGTACTCTTTCTTACTTATTTTTATGTCATGTAAATGTTTGATTTTTTTTAGTACAAATTGTGTGCATTTGGGCTTCCCCCCTTTATTCTACATTATGTTAGTTACTGCTCTACTTTTCCTTTCAAGGAAGCAGACTTGTAGCTGTTGGTTTTAGTTTGATGGTATTTTTGATCACCAGTTTCAGTGTACTTGTTTATTTCTTCTTTCATTTCCTTACTTTTCATGAATCTTTTCCTAGTTTAAGACACAACATTTAATTTATGAATTCCTACATTTCTTGTCTGTTTGCATTTTCCTTTTTGCACAGACTCTACTACTAAAAGCACTAAATAAAAATATACTATTTTAATTTATAGCTAATACTAGAAATTACCATTAATTCCCAGCAATCCTTTAATTTCTGATTTCCCCCTTGATCTAATTTGTGAAATACAAATTTCTTATTTTAAATTGATTTGGTTGGATTTTGAGTTTTTTCATCTTAGTATTACCCCTAGTTTTCTTGCACATTTGTCACAGAATACGGTCGTCCTTCCCAGAATTTAAGAAAATGCCCCTTACGGACTAATATTTGATCAATGTTTCATGGAAACTTGATGTCTTTATTTTAAGATGTAGCTTAATATGTTTATTAAGTTTATTTAAAAATATTATTTACATTCTTAATTTTTTGTTGTTGTTGTTTACTTTGTCTTGGATTGAGAAAAGTGAGCAAAAAACATTTACAGATACAAATATATTTTAGGACAGATTTTTCTTTTCTTTCCTTTTTTTTTAAAATTATACTTTTTAAGCTCTGGGGTACATGTTCAGATCATGCAGGATTGTTACATAGGTATACACATGCCATGGTGGTTTACTGCAGCCATCCCCCCATCACCTACATTAGGTATTTCTCCTAGATTTTCTATTTTTACTTTTGGTTCCTACAAGATTCCTTTCTAGATTTTTATTCTGTGTTATTTGGTATAGAAATATTCATGCTAAAGAGATTCATTTGGAATTGCATTTTTTAATCATTATAAAATTTTCCTTTTTATTTGAAGTTTTTGCTGTAAATTCAACCTGTATAAATTATTATAGCTAAATCACTGCTTTTTTATTATTAATTTTGGCAGTTGCTTCATCACTTTTCAGCTATACTTTTACTTTTACTCAGAGATTAAAATACCAATTTGTTTTAGAATTATTTAAGTATAGTTTATATATTCTAACAGATGTATTTTCTGATAATACTTTTTATTTGGTAAAAATTTATAACAGGTACAATTAGTGATATAATCATTTTTTCTTAATTCACTATTTTAATTTATGTTAGATTTTGTGTTTTAAATATTTCCTGCTTTTATCATTTACTATATCAACCATTTGTTTGGTTTTAGTTTACATATATTTTGCTTCTCATCTTTTGACAGCTTATTTCAGTTTTTTTTTATGTTCTTATGAAAAACTTCATATTGCAATAATATATTTAAACTTCTTTGCTTATTTTTTTTAATGCTTACAGTAAACAGTGTATATATTTTCTCCTACTTGTCTTTCTTTTATGCTTTCACCTCCTGATTTTTTTATTTGGTAATTTTCTTACACTTACAGTTTACAACTATTATATTATTTTCTGTTATCTTAACTATTTCTATCTTTTGGACAACATTATGTATTTAAATGATTTTAGAATTGCTTCACTTCTGAACTCTTTTTTTGGATGTGTTTCTCAGATTTTTATTATTCACTCAATTATGTAAAAGCAGTTTGGAGGTGCCACAGTGTTTTAATTTTTATATGTTTGGGAATGTTTACTCTTGCTTTTTTACTTGAAGAATAATCTTAGTTTAGAGTTTAATATCTTGACATTTTTATGGACTCTATATCACTATCATCTACCACTGAATTTTGGAGTAAAGAAGTCTGAGATTAGTTTGATTTTTGCCTCTTTCATATATAATTCAGTATTTTGCCAGAATGTCCTAAGGATTCTAATATATGAAACACTGGATCCTTCAAGGACACATCTCAATACTGATAATTCTGTATCAACTCTTCTCAGGACACAACATGCCTTTTAAATTTGCTTATAATATTTTATATCAGAAAAATACTTTTCTTATAAGTTTGATTTTATTTCAATCTGTTTTATTTTTACAGAAACATGTTAGCCACACATCATAGAGATCTGTTTTCAGTTCATATCAATTATTTAACTCTGTGACCATTTTAGTTTGTCATTGTCATTTCATTTTGATTTATCAGGCCTGTGTTTCCTGACTTTTAAGAGTTTCCTGCTGGGTTTATTCTAACTTTATTGTCTTCCTTTCAGTAATCTTTTATTTTCCCCTCAATTCCTGCATTTGGTCTTCTACGTCTACTTAGCACAAACTATGCTGTATTTGACATCTCTCCTTTGGCTTTAACAACTGTTCTTCCCTCTTTTTATTGTTATTATTATCACTGGGAATAAAAACTAGAGAAGAAAAATATTTATTCCACCAATCCTAACTATAGTATACCTATTACTTCAAATAAATTCCACATTTATCCTTTATAAAAATATTAAAATTAAAAAGATGTTAAAAAATAGGAAGGGAATTCTACTTTCACTGATGATAGGGTACCTTTTATTAGACTAACTCTCTCATCAAGAGCAACTATGAAAGTGGACAAGAGAATAGAAGAGAAGATACTCAGAAGAGACCTCTTTGAAGATATCTGGAGAGGAAAGAGTCAAGAATTAAGGAGATGAGAATCTGGAGAAAAGAGAAATGCAATGAGGAATGACAGACTTTCACTACCACTATTTTCCTTTTGGCTATTTGCTAATCCCAGCGCAAGGAAAGAATGTCAAGTAGGAAGTGTATAGAGTCTACAACAATGCCATACTATGGAGAAAACAAACAGTGGAGTTCAGGGCTGACAAAGCAGTTAGGAATTTGAGGGACAGGTGCCAGATAGTTTTTCTCTAGTTGAACATGTTGTGAATAGTAAGTTCCTCTTCAAATCTTCAAACTTTCCTGTGCTTCCTTGTTCTTTCTTGTTCTTTCTTGTTCGATAAACAGCCTGTCCTGCCCTTGCTGTGTCCAGACATGACTTGTACTTGTTCTGTAAATAGTCATTCCCACCTTAGCAGCTGACAGCCTTTCCCTTCCGGCCTAATTAGCCATATTCAATTTCAAACACTAGGCAATCGAGTCAGCTTACACTGTTCAGTCCAACTCCAGCCATTGGGGAAAGGGCACAGAAAAGGAATTACATTAGGTATAAAAACCCTTGCTCTACCCCACTGGGTGTGCTCCTGCAATTGCATCAGACACAGGCAGCATCCTTCTGCGGAAGTAAATTTGCCTTGCTGAGAAATCTTCTGTTTGAGTGCTCATTTTCTTGGCAACTCTGAGTTCTTATTTCCAACAAACAGACATCTCAAAAGTATAAAGTTGGACCTCTTTTGTAACTTATTCAAAAATCTTATTTTATATACTCCAGCTTCTCAAATACTTCTCAAACTTCCTTTCAACTGGTCACAGCATCTTCGTAGTTGCCTCATTAACTAATGTGTTTAATAAAATTGTTGATGTATATTCATCTTAGATTTTCATAATAGCAATTATATTAAAATTATCTTTTAATATATTTAATATATTGCAAACATATAAAAGAAAATGAAATTGACAATGATGTCCTCATACTCAACAAAAGAAACAAAATATCACCAGCATATTTTGAAATTTCTTGTGTTCTCTTCTTGTCCTTCATCACACTCTCCTCAGCTCCCTCCATACCCTAATAGATTAATTTTGACACTGATGCTTTTCTTAAATTTCTTTAGTACATATTTCTATAAAATACTTATATTCATATGAGATATATGTAATATATGTATATATTCATATATAACAGATAGTTTGCAAGCTTTTATAACTTACATATTTGTATTTGTATAACTTACATGTTTGTATTCTTCTTCACCTTGCTTTTTCCTACTCAGTGTTGTATTTGAGAGGTGTATCCATATTGACAGATATAGCTCCCGTTTATTCACTTTAACTACTGTATAATAATTCATTGTATAAAATATTACTTTTAGGTAAAAGCTTTTATGAATGTTTAGGTAGCTCAGATTTAGTCTTACACATTTTCCCCTTTCTGTATTTGTAAGACACTCCCTGAAATACATTATTAGGAGTAAAACTTGGGGTCATAGGAACTTTACTAGCTGTTTCCACATTGATCTCCCAAGTGGCTTTACCATTTATTCTTGCATAACAAAACTTGGTAGTGCCACTTTTAAGACTGTTGCCTTTCAGAGGAATGACAAATTATATCTCATGGTTTTTTTTCTTTATTTTATTCTCTTTATTATAAGTGTCACTGACTATCTTCTATTAATTAAACAGACTGATTTCTTCTGTAAATTGCTAGTGATGTAGGATTTTTGGCTCCTTAGCTTAGCTAAATACAGGTTCTTGTCTCATGACCTAAAAGAACTAGACACACAGACACATTCAGGCATGAGGAGGGCAGAATGTATTTAGTGAAAAGGGAGCTCTCAACAGAGGTGGGTCCTATCAGCAGGTTCCAACCTCACAGACTAAATACCAGGCCACCACACAGGAGCTGAAGAGGGTATCCTCCCTTGTATAAGGTGTGGATTCCTGGTGGCTCCACCTGATTTCCACAGTGCATGTGAGTCTCCAGTCCATTGCAGTCATGCTAAGGCAAGACCTTGTGACGGTTTCCTTACCTGCAAAAACACATCTGGTGCAAATAGTATTGGGGTGGGTCAGAGATTCTCCAGGGACCCTTACTTATTTGCCTAGCTATTTGTCTGACTCCTATCTCTATCACTAGTAAGTGAATGTTGCTCTTTTTCTTATAATATGCCTACATAATATGGAAATTTTCATATTTTACATCACTAAACATTTGTAAATTACAGGTGTTGCAAATAGTTTCTTCATCTATAGTTATCATTTTATGTTTTATGGTATTATTTTGGTGAAAAAAGTTTTGCATTATGATTCTAAGCATATATATCAATCTTTTCTCTTATGGTTTTTGCTCTTTGTGTCTTGTTAAATAGATCCACTTCTACTCTTGGGTTATATTAATACATTTCTATAGTCCTCTATACATTTTTAAATATTATTGAGCTTTGCATAAATTCTCTCAGCAATTTACTTTTTTATAGAATGGGAGTTAGAGACTCTATTTTAATTTTTTTCCTTTGGATAACCAATTGTCCTAATAAATTTATTGAAGAGTACATTCTTTTTACAACCATCAATGGTGCCACCTCTGACATAATTCAAGTTGCCATAAATGTTCAGTTTTGGTCCTGAACTCTCATTTGTGTTCTATTGATCTTATTATTCATCACTGTACTGATTTCACACTGCTTTAGAAATTGTCATCTAGCTTCTTTTTGAGGAATTTAAAATGATCATATTTATTTCCCCTTTAATAATTCATTTATCAAATAATAAGCACCTGCTATATGCCTGGAAATATTCTTGGTGCTAGAGAGAACTAATAATAACTAAGGCAAATTGGCTTTATGAAGCTTACATTTTGTGGAATTATCAGATGATTAACAAACACATGCATAATGCAATGTTAGTGATCGGCAATATATAGAAATACAAACTGAATGAGAAGACAACAATGGCCTATCTTAAGTAAAGTCAATAACAAAAGAACTCTCTTTAGAGGGAATATTTGACTTGAAAGCAGTGAAAGGAAGAAATAAACTATATAATTATATGTAGTAAGAATATTTGTGGCAAAAGGAAACAAGTACAAAGGCCCTGAGATGAAAATGCATGTCTTTGAGAAGCAGAAGAAAGGATGGTTTCACTAGAATGGAGTAAACAAGGAGGGAAGGGAGAAAATGAGGCCAGGAAATGTTATATCTAGGGCTTTGAAGGTTATAGTTAAAATACTGGATTATCTTAAGTGTCTTAGGAAGACTTCTAAGTAAAAATCCTATAGAATCATTTACACATCAGTAACATTGCTTAGGATGCTGCATGAACTGTTATTAGGAAGGCAAACATAGAAGCAGATTTGGAAGCAATTTAAATGATCTGGGCAAAGATGATTTGGCTTAAATTGGGATGGTAGCAATGGAAGTGGAGGTAAATGATTTCATTTGCTATATACAGTTGGTCCTCTTTGCCTGCTGTTTCTGCAACTGTGGATTCAACCACAAATAGAAAATGTTAAAATATGTGTGTGTGTGTATAAAATCTAACAATAAAAATAATACTAAATTTAACAAGTAATACAGTACAATGAAAATTTACATTTTATTAGGTATTATAAGTAATGTAGAGACTGTTTAAATTATACAGAAGGATCTGCTGTAGGTTACATGCAAATATTATGCCACTTTATATGAGACACTTGAGCATCTGCAGATTTTTTGATATGGAACGGTTCTGGAACCAATTCCCTGCAGATACTGAGGGACAACTGTATTCAAATGAAATATATATGGCATCTGAGAAATTGTGAAATATGTAAAATAGCAGTGAAAAACAGTTGTTAGCATTTCCTGTGCAATGGTGAGGTTCATTTGTGACCTAATAAAAACTGGAAAAGAAGTATGTTTGGAGAGAGAAGAAATAAAAACAGTAAGTTTTTGGTTTTGGAATGCATAGGTTTGCCAAGTGTACTAGATTCAGGTGGAGACACTGAGTAAGCAGTTGAATATATGAGTTGAAGATCAGAAGAGAAGCTGAGGCCAGTGGTATAAATTGGATATGACCACCTAGCTTTGAGGAGTTTAAAGTGCAAAAGAAAAATGCACTGGAGTCTTAAAGAATTCCAATGTTTAAGGCTAGGAAGATGACAGATATCTATCAAAGGAGGCTATGGGAGTCAATAAAGTCAAAGGAGGGCCAAACCAAGTCCAGAAATTGATTCACACTACTCAAAGAAATCAGAAATGACACAAACAAATGGAAAAACATTTCATGCTCATGGATAAGAAGAATCAATATCGTTAAAATGGCCATACTGCCTGAAGCAATTTATAGATTCAGTGCTATGCCTATGAAACTACCATTGACATTATTCATAAAACTAGAAAAAAAACTATTTTAAAATTCATACAGAATCAAAAAAGAGTCCAAATAGCTAAGGCAATTCTAAGCAAAAATAACAAAGCTGAAGGCATCATGCTACCCCAATTCAAACTCTACTACTGGGCTACAGTAACCTAAATAACGTGGTACTAACACAAAAACAGACACATAGACCAGTGTAGCAGAATACAGAACCCAGAAATAAGTTCCCACATCTACAGTTATCTGATCTTTGGCAAACCTGACAAGAAAACAAGCAATGGGGAAAGGACTCCCTATTCAATAAATAGTGCTGGGATAATTGGCTGGCCATATGCAGAAGATTAAAACGGGGCCCCTTCTTTACATCATATACAAAAATTAACTCAACATGGATTAAAGACTTAAATGTAAAGCCTAAAATTATAAAAACCCTGAAGACAATATAGGCATTACCATTCAGAACATGGGCACAAGCAAAGATTTCATGATGAAGATGCCAAAAGCACTTGCAACAAAAGCAAAATTGGCAAATAGTATCCAATTAAACTAAAGATTTTCTGCACAGCTAAAGAAACTATCAATAGAGGAAACAGATAACCTATAAAATGGAGGGACGTTTTGTAAACTACGCATCTGACAAAGGTCTAATATCCAGCATCTATAAGGAACTTAAACACATTAGCAAGAAAAAAAATTGAACAACCCCATAAAAAGTGGTCAAAGGAATGAAAAGACACTTTTCAAAAGAATACATGCACGTAGCCAACAATCATATGAAAAAAAGTTCATTGCTGATCATTAGAAATGCAAATCAAAACCACAATGCGATACCACCTCACACCAGTGAGAATGGCTATTATTAAAAAGCCAAAACAAGAAAAAAAAAAACAGGTGCTTGTGAGGTTGTAGAGAAAATATGAATGCTTATATACTGTTGGTGGAAATGTAAATTAGTTCAACCATGTGGGAGACAGTGTGGTGATTCCTCAAAGACCTAAAGACAGAAATACTATTTGATCTGGTAATCCCATTACTGGGTATATACCTAAAAGAAAATAAGTCATTCTATTATAAAGACGAAGGTACATGTTAACCTCATTCCAACACTATTTATAATAGCAAAGACATGGAATCAATCTAAATGCCCATCAGTGATAGACTGGATAAAGAAAATGTAGTACATATACATCATGGAATACTATGCACCCATAAAAAGAATGAGATCATGTCTTTTGCAGGGACATGGATGGAGCAGAAGTACATTATACTTATTAAACTAATACAGGAACAGAAAACCAAATACCATATGTTTTCACTGATAAGTGGGAGCTAAATTATGAGAACACATGGACACATAGAGGGGAACAACACACAATGGAACATACAGGAGGATGGAGTCTGGGAGGAGGAAAAGGATTAGGAGAGATAACTAATGGGTAATCTTAATACCTGGGTGATGAAATGATCTATACAACAAAACTCCATGACACGAATATGCCTATGTAACAAATCTGCACATGTACCATTGAACATAAAAGTCAAAAATAAATTGATTTATGGAGGAGGCAGTAAATACACCGTGTCAGAAACACTGTTAAATTTCACCATGAATACCTTAGATGAAAATAAAATTTACTATCATTGAGAGCAGAAATGAGTGGCATCAAGTTAAGATAGAAATATATCAAGCAAGAAATCTACTGAGCATTTTTAAAGGAAGTATTCATGTAGAAGACTCCCTGAAATACACAGCATTCCAATCTTGAGAACTGGAATATTAGCCAGATCTATAATTTTCTGTGTAAGTTAATAATATAAGGTCCCTGTTTTAAAACACAAGAATAATTAATCTTTTTATGTTAAGAGAAAGAATTCTTGCATAGAAGATGCTAAACTAAAGATTATAAACTATGTAAACACTATCTCTGTTGTCCCATAAAGTTCACACTCCTTAGTTATTTTTCTGTTGTTTTTCTGTAGGTGTGTATACACACACACACACACACACACACACACACACACACACACAATTTTTTAAAATTGCATTTTAGGTTCTGGGGTACATATGAAGAACCATGCAGGATTGTTGAATAGGTACATACATGCAAATGTGGTTTGCTGCCTTCATCCCCATCACCTATATCTAGCATTTCTCCTCATGTTATCCCTCCCCAACTCCCCAACCCCCACTGTCCCTCCCTTAGTTCCCCCCTACAGACCCCAGTGTGTTATGCTCCCCTCCCTGTGTCCATGTGTTCTCATTGTTCAATACCCGCCTATGAGTGAGAACAAATGGTATTTGATTCTCTGTTCTTGTGTCAGTTTGCTGAGAATGATGGTTTCCAGGTTCATCCATGTCCCTACAAAAGACATGAACTCATTGTTTTTTATGGCTACATAGTATTCCACAGTGTATATGTGTCATATTTTCCCTGTCCACTCTATCATTGATGGCCATTTGGGTTGGTTTCAAGTCTTTGCTATTATAAACAGTGCTGCAATGAACATTCATGTGCATGTGTCCTTACAATAGAACAATTTATAATCCTTTGGATATATATCCAGTAATGGGATTGCTGGGTCAAATGGAATTTCTATTTCTAGGTCCTTGAGGAATCTCCACACTCTTCCACAATGGTTGAAGTAATTAACACTCCCACAAACAGTGTAAAAGTGTTCCTATTTCTCCACATCCTCTCCAGCATCTGTTGTCTCCAGATTTTTTAATGATCGCCATTCTAACTGGCATGAGATGGTATCTCAATGTAGTTTTGATTTGCATTTCTCTGATGACCAGTGATGATGAACATTTTTTCATGTTTGTTGGCCTCATATATGTCTTCTTTTGTAACGTGTCTGTTCATATCCTTTGCCCACTTTTGAATGGGCTTGTTTGTTTGTTTCTTGTAAATCTGTTTTAGTTCTTTTTAGATTCTGCATATTAGCCCTTTGTCAGATGGGTAGATTGCAAAAATTTTTTTCCATTCTGTTGGTTGCTGGTTCACTCTAATGATTGTTTCTTTTGCCATACAGAAACTCTGGAGTTTAATTAGATCCCATTTGTCTATTTTGGCTTTTGTTGCCAACACTTTTGGTGTTTTAGTCATGAAGTCCTTGCCTATGCTTATGTCCTGAATAGTTTTGCCTAGGTTTTCTTCTAGGGTTTTTATGGTGTTAGGTCTTATGTTTAAGTCTTTAATCCATCTGGAGTTAACTTTAGTGTAAGGTGTCAGGAAGGGGTCCAGTTTCTGCTGTCTGCACATGGCTAGCCAGTTTTCCCAACACTATTTATTAAACAGGAAATCCTTTCCCCACTGCTTGTTTTTGTCAGGTTTGTCAAAGATCAGATGGTTGTAGATGTGTGGTGTTGCCTCCGAGGCCTCTGTTCTGTTCCATTGGTCTATATCTCTGTTTTGGTACCAGTACCATGCTGTTTTGATTACTGTAGCCTTATAGTATAGTTTGAAGACAGGTAGCGTGATGCCTCCAGCTTTGTTCTTTTGCTTAGAATTGACTTGGCTATGTGGGCTCTCTTTTAGTTCCATATGAAGTTTAAGTTGTTTTTTTCCAGTTCTGTGAAGAAGGTCATTGGTAGCTTGATGAGGAATAGCATTGAATCTATAAATTACTTTGGGCAGTATGGCCATTTTCATGATATTGATTCTTCCTTATTTTTTTAGCCATGATGATCTGGTTCCTTTCAAATCCCACAGCCTCATTTAAATTTTCTTTTTCCTTTACATCTTCTATTCTGCATCCAAGCCACAGTGATTTTTAAAAATTAATTGTAATTCCATCAAAACAGTATGTGTTCTATTTTGTTTTGTACATACTTTTCTTTCTGAAATTATCTCATAATTTTGCTTTGATAATTTAACAATTCCCCCAAAATGTACATGACATGACATAATGTAAATCCTATTTACATATCAACTACTCAGTTAGGTTTCTCCTTACTTCCAATATCTTTTAATATAATTTTATTACTTCTTTTTTTTAGATAATTTCTGTGCTCTTAGAGAAGTAAAATTCATAATATCCCCTAAGCAAAAGATGGCAGAGTTAGGAGGTCTGTCTGGATTCAAATTTCATGCTCTTTCCATGGTGGATGTGATTTAATCCACTTAATTAATATCCATTCCCTACTTCACAAACTCTTCATGTTGTGCTCTGATGTTGCTTCTAGACCAACAGAGTCATTTTATTCAAAAATAAAAATAACAGCTCTTCTACCCCTGCCTTCTTTAATGAGGATGAACAGCTACAAATGTGAACTTTCTGAAGGCATAGATAACTTTGTCAAATCCGTGTCACATAAAAAAGAAAAATATTAGGAAATAAATCACACTTTAGAGCTGGTTCTTGAATAATGTCATTTTATCAATGTGGTTTGGTTACAATAGTGATGAGAAAAAATATTGATTCCCAGCCAGGGCCACAGTCTGTGTGGAAGATCCACGTTTTTCCCACATCTGCTGAGGTTATCTTCAAGCATTCTGGTTTCTTCCCACATCCCAGAGCTGTGCATGTTAGGCTCATTGGTGTGTTTACACTGTCCTAGTGTGACTGAGTGTGGATGTGCATGAGGGCCTTGCTGAGAATGGCGTCCAGTTCAGCATGTTTTCCTGCCCTGATCCCTGAGCTGCTGAGATAGGCCTCAGCCACCCACAACCCTGAACTGGCATAAGTGAGTAACTTTATTTCATTTGCTAATATAATTAATATTAAAATGTTCTGCATCTTTATTTTTGTGACTAGAAGTATGCTGCAGGAAATTAATTTTATTTTTATTTTATTTTTTTTAAACAAGGTCTTACTCTGTCACCTGGGCTTAAGTGCAGTGGCTTGATCTGGGATCACTGTAGCCTCAAACTCCTGGATTCAAGAAATCCACCCACCTAGGCTTCCCAATGTGCTGGGATCAGAGGTGTAAGCTACTGCTCCTGGCCAAAAATAAAATGTTGCTTATATCAATTAGCCTATGGTAAAAATGGTTTCATTATAGGTTACTTTTACTTAAAGTCACTTTTTCCTAGAACCTTTCAATAATACTAACTAAGGAGTTACCGTATTAGGTAATGTCTTCCTAGAAAGCACAATAACTGTTTATCTTTGAGAAGTTACATATACTTTAAAGAAATTAACTTTCATATGAAGAAAATAAAAGAAATATTTAATTAAATAAACTAGCTTATTCCACACTACAAAAACAGGGGTCAGGAAATAAGCTCATAACTGATTTCAGAAAATTTGATAAAAATGAAAACAATATAGAAGACATGATATAAATGATACCAAACCTAATCTCATTAGCGAAGGTTTGTCACATAGAGCTCTAACTTATTAGGTTGGTGTCACTGAAAGTAATGACAAAAACTGCAATTACATTTGCACCAACCTAATATGATAGACAACAGTATCAATTTTAGGAAACCATCAATTCCAGAGACCTTATTCTGCAGGAATGTTATAGACTTGATCAATCCTCACAACCCTTACCATTCACACCTTTGATTACATAATTTTCAATTTAATTTATAAGTATTTATTTTTGTCAATATTTTAATTTTTATTCATATATTATTAATAGTGTAGTCTTTTTACTATTCCATTTTTAATATGGTTTTTAAAAGCACAGTAGTCTTGGCAGGTTGTAATAGTCGTCTACAGTGAGTAACCACTTTAATTTGAATCACTAGTAAAGAAAGCTGCATGAGTAGCATTCAACTAACAGATCATACTCTTAGTTTGTGATTTATATTTGGTGTTCTGATTCAAGGGCTAATGAAAAGGTAATGCTGAAGAAGTAAGACAAATCAGCTGCTAGTTTATTTTTAAGTGAAAGGCTCAATAGCTCCAGGAATTGTTCATTTATTCAAATAACTGTGTACAATGCTGATATCTGTTCCGTTTAATTTTATGAAGCCATTAATAAATAAGGAGCAAAGATACCAATTATTTAGTATTAGACACATATACTGCCAGGAAATGCATACTGAATTTGAGGTACATGAATAAAGATTTTTCTTAATCTTTTATTCATAAAATCCGAAAGAGTCATTCTTGTTAAAAGAATAAGCCTGTAATCTACAAGTATATACAAAATGTGATTGATTATAGTTGTAGCCAATGAATCTTAAGGATGACCATAGCAGCAAACTGGATAAAGAGGCAAGATCCATCAGTGTGCTGTATACAGGAGACCCAGCTCATGTGCAAAGACAACGCAGGCTCAAAATAAAGGAATGGAGAAATATTTACCAAGCAAATGGAAAGCTAAAAAGAGCAGGGTTTGCAATCATAGTCTCTGATAAAACAGACTTTAAACAAAGATCAAAAACCACAAAGCAGGACATTACATAATAGTAAAGGGATCAATGCAACAAGAAGAGCTAACTATTATAAATATATATGCAGCCAATACAGAATGACCCAGATACATATGGATTCATAAAACAAGTTATTGGAGACCTACAAAGAGACTTAGACACCCACACAATAATAGTGGGAGACTTTAATACCCCACTGTCAATATTAGACAGATCAACAAGTCAGAAGATTAACAAGGATATTCAGGACTTGAACTGACCCCTGGACCAAGTGGACCTAATAGACATCTACAACACCCTCCACCCTAAATCAACAGGGTATACATTCTTCTCAGCACCACATAGCACTTATTCTAAAATCTGCCACATAATTCGAAGTAAAACAATCCTCAGCAAATGCAAAAGAACTGAAATAATAACAGTCTCTCAGACCACAGTGCAATCAAATTAGAACTCAAGATTAAGAAACTCACTCAAAACCTCACAACTAATTGAACAAACAGCTTTTGAACAAACACTGGGTAAATAAAGAAATTAAGGCAGAAATAAAGTTCATTGCAATCAATGAGAACAAAGAGACAATGTACCAGAATCTCTGGGAAACAATTAGGCAGTGTTAAGTGGGAAATTTATAGCACTAAATGCTGGAAAGATCTGAAATTGATACCCTAGCATCATAACTAAAAGAACTAGAGAAGCAAGAGCAAAAAAATTCAAAAGCTAACAGAAGATAAGAAATAACTATTATCAGATCAGAACTCAAGGAGATAGAGACATAAAAAAAACTTCAAAAAAATAAATGAATCCAGGAGCTAGTTTTTTGAAAAGATTAACAAAATAGACAGATCATTAACTATACTAATATATTGTGTACATATATATAATATACATATTATGTATACTTCTATAATATATACATATGTATATATTTTGTATATATGTATATACATACCATAATGTATGATATATATATACATACAGTACATATTATATATATACTATAAAATATACATATACATAATATATACACATATACATACATATCTAATAAAAAGAATACTAAAATCATTATAAATTATTGCTAAATTAGATATAAATCTGATGAATATCCTACAGGGTGATAAACCATAACTTTTGGTGCTATCTTCTTTACAGAGCAGAAATCATTTTTGTCTGTGCAGGACAGAAATCATATCTCTGTTGGACAAAAATATTAACATTTTACCAATTTTCTACAAGCTAACATCTGAATTTACAGTTGTAAAATGTGCAAATCAGTAACAAGAAGTCAGGATTCTATTCACCTTAGATGGGCTAGTCAGGCAATGCCTTACATGAAAACAAATTATGCAATCATATTTTACCTTCCAAGTTTTGGAAAACCTTTTTCTGACCAATGATCATCCCAATTTACAGTCCTCACTGGTCATATGTGAAAGTGCTTGTTTGGCCCCTCATGATTACTATTACCTCTTTTTAAAATGTTTGTCAATTTCATAGATTAAAAACAAAATCTCATAATTTTTAGTATTAATGTAACTGAAAAATTTTCTCAGTCTTATTGAATATTTATTGCTCTTCTTTAAAAAAAATCTATTAATATAATTTGCTCATTGTTCTAGTGGTGTATTTGTATTAGTCTTTTCCTTCTTGATTCATGTTTTTTGATATATTCCTACCAAGTTTTTTCTTAAATTATACATTAATTTATATTTTCTTCTATTTTTATGTCCTTGGCATTTTTATCTTTTCATTTACTTTTTCTTCTTTCATCTCATTTTGAAAACTAATTTTTAGAGCAGTTTGAGTTTGCAGAAAAATTGAACAGAAAGTACAGAATTCCCATATATCCTTTTCTGCCCCACCCACAGACACAGTTTCCCCTATTATTAACATCTTGCATTAGTGTGGCATATCTGTTACAATTGATGAGCCAATGCTGATACATTATTATCAACTAAACTCACATTAGGTTCACATTACATATGCAATGAGTTTTTTTAAAAAATGTAGAAATACTAGCTGATTTTATTATTATCAATTCCAAACAAGTCTTTAAATCAACTAAAATTTATTTAATTCAGCATAATGTTACTTTCACATTTGTCTACAACCACAGTAAATACAGTTCTTGGCATAAAGACACAGACTTTAGAATTCAAAGCTTCCCCACCTGCAAAATTACATATATAAAACTCCCACTATTTTTTATATAATAGTGGGTTAATCAAATTAAAACAGTTATACTATCTATAATAAAATAAAATGGAAATAATTTACTCATAAGATTCATATTTAAATCATCTTTATTTATAAAATACTATCCTGGAATTATAATTCCATTAAGCTTCAATTTTAGCAAAAATGTAAGTAAAGTAAATATAAGTAACAATTACACAGTAACAGCAGTTACTTTAGATTGAAAATGAGATCAGTGAAAATTATTTTTGAAGAAAGCAAAAAATATTGTGAGGTTTCTTGCTGTGGTACTGGATGTTCAGTAAAAATAGTTATACTATCTAGAATAAAATAAATTGGAAATAATTTACTCATAAGATTCATATTTAAATCATCTTTATTTACAAAATACTATCCTGGAATTATAATTCCATTAAGCTTCAATTTAGCAAAAACATAAATATAAGTAACAATTATACAGTAACAACAGTTACTTTAAATTGAAAATGAGATCAGTGAAAATCATTTTTGAAGAAAGCAAAAAATATTATGAGGTTTCTTGCTGTGGTACTGGATGTTCAGTAATAGGCTCATTTGAAGGTGGAATCAACCCTGAAGGATATTTAGCTATTTCTTTATTTGAAAATTGACAACAGAATAATTACTTGATCTAACAAGATAATTTTTACAACATTGAGAAAAATGTACCTCTTCAAATACAGATGATTAAAGAAAGTATTATTACTATTATTATTATTATTATTATTATTATTATTATTATTTTCTGAGATGGAGTCTTTCTCTGTCACCCAGGCTGTAGTAGTGCAGTGGCATGATCTCAGCTCATGGCATCCTCCACTGCCTGGGTTCAAGAGATTCCTCTACCTCAGCCTCCTGAGTAGCTGGGACTACAGGTGTGCACCACCATGCCCGGCTAATTTTTTATATTTTTTAGTAAAGACAGGTTCTCACCATGTTGGCTAGGATGGTCTTGATCTCCTGACCTCATGATCCACCCATCTCAGCCTCCAAAAGTGCTGGGATTACAGATGTGAGCCACTATCCCCAGCCAATATCATTAATTTTTAATGTAATTTTTGTCCTATCTTAACACTTCTTTTAAAAAAGAGTAATTACTTCAAAACATAAACTTAGTGTAAAAATATTTTTTCTTTCATTATCAAAGTCCTTCTCAAAGAACATTTTCATGTAATATAATTTTCACCAAAGGTAAAATTCATATCAGTGATTCCAAATTCTGATTTGATATTATACTAAAACATATCCAGTTATATCAAAGACTACCTTAAAATTCCCCCAAACAAATTCATTTTAATTCACTTTAAACTTTAAAAAGAGAGGCGAAACAAGGGAAGGAATGACTAGATGAGACATTCATATGCAAAGCCTGGTAACCACATATTTCTTCTGCAGAACCCTATAGTTCAAAAACGGTAAAGTATGAATATAAAAACAATATATGATTCCTTTTTCTTATGTGAAGCTTTAAAAGAATTCAATAAATCCAACAATTAGGTCAAACATAATAAATACATTTCAAGCTTTAAATAAGTAGGACTACATCAGAACTACTTATGAAAAAGAGTTTAAAAAATATCTTAGCCAGTAATGTTAAGGCTAGAATATAAATTTTAATTATTTTAACTAACTGCCAGAATAACAAGTTGCTACCAAATAAGATAAAGATAATTTCAGTTTTGTAAGCCCTGCAAAAAGTCAATTATTTTTTGACTACCAAAATACAGAAATAATTCTATATTATTAAGATGAATCAATTTGAAACCTCATTACATTCCACTTATGGCTGCCTGCCTTCCCAAATGGGAAAAGTAATGGTACGCTCACAGAATGCTAGAAAATTTTTTCTTCAACTGTTTTACTATATGAACAGATAGTAAAATTAGTAACTCTGATCAATAAAACACATATTGAGCTTTAAAAACAAATTTTAAAAAACAAGCATACTTGCAAATGGAGCATGTGGTGGACCTGAGAAATCCCTTGGCGGAAATAATCTGTAGAAGCTCCCTTTTCCCACAGAGGTGACAGGGGCCCAGTGTCAGAAGGACCCCTATGAGAATCAATTAACGTATCAGAGCTTGATTCTCCTCTTGCACTGGTATCTGATGGTCCAGAGGATTGCCTGGGCCTCTTAAGTCTCTTCCTTCTCTCCTTGGAAGCAAAGGTGAGAGTCTGGGTGGACCCTTCAACGAAGTTGAAGGAGACAGAAAAGCTCTCATTTCAGATGAAGGCCAACCCAATGGTAAGGGGCCATATGGGGAAGGCTCTCTGCCAAATGGTGCTTTTGGAACATCCAGTACATACGGATCTTTTCCTAGAAGTTCAAATTTAAACTCTAGTTCAGTTAATTTTTGTCTGTTGTGAGCATTTTCTTTCCTTAAATCATGGAGATGTCTTTCAGCAGTTTGAGCTGCAAACCAATTATCATGCGCTTTGTTCTCATAGGAAATAGTGCGCTTTTGATAATAATGCATTGTTCTCTCCAATTCTTCTTCAAGATCTTTGGCTAGGTTTCTATAGGTCTCCAGCTATGCGGTGGCATGGCTGATCCTTTTGTCTACTTTAGAAAGTTTCTCTTCTTTCTCTAATTGGTAATTTTCCTGTGTTGTTAATTTCCTATAGAGTTTCATTTCATTTTCTTGATATAATTTAGTCATTACTGTAAGTTTCTGTTAAAGCTTCTGATTCTCACTTTAAAAATGTGTTTTCTGACTGCAAAGATGCTTGTTTTCATTCTCAAAAGTTTTAATATGCTCTGTAAGCTCTTCCTTTGTTTTATCAACTTCAGATAAATGAATATAAATTTGGGTTCTTTCTCCTTCTAAGCTTTTGAAAGAAGCATTGAACTTAGCAGCATGAATCAGTTTCTTCAAAGCTCCTCTGGAGGATGATCTAAGTATACACCATTTTCTCATTCACCGTTCATTTCTAACTCTAAGTTATCTTCATCTGTTCTGTCTTCTCCAAGCATAGCCGCCCAATCTTTCATCTTCAGCAAGTGTTCAGTCAGTCTTGATGTGATTGCCTTTAGCACTGAGAACTTGTTCTGCATGTACTTTGGAGTTTTCCAATGTTAAATTCTGTTTATTAAGCTCACTCACTGGTTCTTTCCACACTTCAGCTTCTTGCAAAAGTTGTCTCTGGCTTTCCTGAAGTTGAGAATTTTCATCCAAAGCATCTTTTATTGCTATCGCCAGTGGTTCTTCATTCATTGGAAATAAAGTCTTGAAGGTCATTTTGGCTTCAGTGTCTTGTGATTTGAGAGATTTTGACTCATCTTCTAGAGACTGTCTCCTTTTTGAAATATCCACCATCAGTTCATTTGTTCAGACTGTTTTGATTTCTCTTCTTTTAACTCTTTTACTAGACATAGTATTTCTTCCTCAAGTTCCGCATTGGATCTGTTCAGCTTTTCACAGGTTACCTCCAAGCTTTGTGCTTCTGTTGCCTCCTTCTCAAAGCTGGCATCATTTAAAGATAACTCTACTTCGTGGCCTTTATACTCCTTTTGAATAAGGCCAAATGTTTTTCTTCAGTTAGTCTAGAAAGCATTTTAATAAGCTTTTTCTCTCTTCCCACATAAATCCAACTCCTAACCGATCACAAAAAAACCTCTTCACACACACAAAAAGAGAATAGCAAAAAATCCAAAAATAGCTGCCCATATCACCCATTCCCATGGAAAACCGTAAGAAGTAGAATCTGCTCCCATACTTTGATGCAGTGCTGCCATAATGCTACGTAGCACCTCCAGAACCAGCCTCAAGTATGGCTGAGGGGTAGCCTGGGGCTCCTACATAGTGTCAAGGCTACTCTGGCAGTTGCTGCAGTAACACTGGCCTGCTGGGATCACAACAAAGGGCGGAGAACAAGCAGCCTTCTGTCTGGAACCTGAATCCACAGGGGGCAACCAGAGTGGACCACTGCAGAGCAGGCTGCAGGGGGAGCTGTGAAACACTGGGGAGCTGGAAGACATGGGGTGGGAGCGGTGCTGGAGGATGCAGCCACCCACAGGCCTCACAGGCCCATGCTGCCTTTTTAAAAAATTTTTTTACTTTATTTTCAGAGACGGCTTGTCATGTTGTCCAGGCTGGTCTTGAACTTCTAGCCTCCAGTGATCCTCCTGCCTTCCTCAACTAATCTTGGCATTTCAACTTCCACGCTTTCCCCCTACCTAGAATAATTTCACAATTTCAAAATCCTATTCATCCTTCTCTGACTAAGCATTTGTCAATACCATAACTGAAAAGGCTCTTCCACCTTTAATTATCCTTACTACTTGTATAATACTGAATTACAAAGTCTCACACATAAATTATGCAAAACATAATGTTGCGGGCATGTTTTTCATCTGAATTACATATACCTTTGAGCTAAGACCTGTCTTAATCATCTTTATATGTCCACATAGGTAGAATGCAAGTAACAAGATACAACACTTAAGATACTTATGGGTTTTTTTCTTAGAAAAATGTCTCAAGTCATAGATGCTTATGTTTTTTAATAAACTTTGAGATTTTCTTTTAAAAAGCCTTTAGAAAATTAAAAAAAAAAAAAGGCCTGTAGCTGCTTATCTGATTCCTCATTTCAGGACTTCAATAAATTGTATGAGAACCTAATAAGCCCTTCAGGCCCATATTTGCTGTCAGTGGCTAAGGGTAAGAGCATATACTAAGTAGAATGCTACCACTGGAAAAAGTCTGGCAGTCAGGATGCGACTTACTCTATACTTGCCACCAAGTAGCTGATTTAACACTTACACACATCATTTAATTTTTTTTTTTTTTTTTTTTTTTGAGACAGTGCCTTACTCTGTTGTCTAAGCTGGAATGCAATGGCACAATCCAGGCTCACTTCAACCTCCACCTTTGGGATTCAAGCAATTCTCCTGCCTCAGCCTCCCAAGTATCTGGGATTACAGGTGTCCACTACCACACCAGGCTAATTTTTATATTTTTAGTGGAGATGCAGTTTTACCATGTTGGCTGGGCTGGTCTTGAACTCCTGACTTCTAGTAATCTGCCGCCTCAGTCTCCCAAAGTGCTAGGATTAGAGTCATAAGCCACTGCTCCCAGCCCATATCATTTAACGTCTAAAGACTATAGCTACTTCATTTAGAAAATGAGTTTAGATTAAATGACTTCCATATCTATCTCAGTTCTAAAAACAGAAACAAAACATATTATTTTACGGCCTCTGATATCAAAAGACTTTTTCAGAGTCATGTTAGGAAAGAATAGTAAAAGCAACATTCATCAAGCTTTAGCTCTCATTCCTAACAAGTGCTCTGCTGACAATCAGGTTAGAATCACAAGACAAGTTAGGATACGATTAAGATCTCTAACAAAGTAACCCAACAAACCAAATACTTCAACTAACTCAAGTCATTAGTGTGCTATTTTAGAATAAGGGGGTAAATCACAAAAAAAAACATTAAGTTTCAGAAAACACACTCCTGGAAGCGGTCTGCAAACTGTGGCCCATCACCCATCTATTTGTATAAATAAACTTTGATTGAGTGCAGCCATGCGTATGTGTTTACTTGTTGTCTATGGATGCTCCTGCCTTACAAGAGTAGAGCTGAGTAGCTGTGACAGAAAACATGGCCCGGCAGAGCCCAAATAATTAACTATTTGGCTCTTTACAGTAAGTTTGCCAACTCCGGTCCTAGGGAACTATAAAAAATGCAATTGGGAATGGTTTTAAAAAGTTTTGGCTAATATTCACAAAAGAATGCCCCAGAAACTATTAAATACTACATGTTTCAAAAGCATCAGGCTGGGACTGGTGGCTCATGCCTGTCATCCCAACACTCTGGGAGGCAATGCAGGAGGATCACTTAAGCCCGGCAGTTTGAGACCAGCCTGGGCAACAGCCTAAGACCTCATCTCTGAAAAAAAAAAAAAAAAAAAAAAAAAAAAAAAGAGTAAAAATAATTAGTCAGGTGTGGTGGTTCACACCTGTAGCCCCAACTAACTCTCCAGGCTGAGGAGGAAGGATTGCTTGAACCCAGGAGGTTGAGGTTGCAGTAAGCCATGATCATGCCACGGCACTCCAGCCTGGGTGACAGACTGAGAGGGTGTCTCAAAAATAAAAAAATACTTAAAAAGCATCAGATAGGCTTGCTCTGCAAAGATCTTAGATTTTCGTAGTCAGAAATACCCAGAATTGTTTGAAAACCCCAGTCTTAGCTGAAAATGGAATTTGAGGCTACAAAGATGACAAAAGATCACAATATAAACTGTGTGGTGTACAGTCTAGAACACAGTCTTAGTTTCCCACAATTTAGTTTCCCAAAGAAAGAAAAGATAGGAGAGGAATGCACTTTCACAAACTGGTGAATGGTGACACCCAATGATGACTATAACATTCTCAAATGAGAGAAACTAAAATTAAGAGAGAGAGAGAAAAAAAAAAATTGATCCAAAGCTTTTGCAAGATGGCCAAATAGAGGCAGCTCCAAGAATGCAGTTCCCAGCGAGAGAGATGCAGAAGTCGAGTGGTCTCTATAGTTCCAAATGAGGTACCAGGTTCATTTTCTGGGTCTGGTTGGACAGTGGTTATAAACCAAGAGGGCAAGGTGAGGCAGGGCAGGGCACTGCCACACGTGGGAGGTATGTGCAACTGACTGGAGCAGCCGTCCCCAAACCTTTTACACAGGGGGCCAGTTCACTGTCCCTCAGACCGTTGGAGGTCCACCACATACTGTGCTCCTCTCACTGACCACCAATGAAAGAGGTGCTCCTTCCTGAAGTGCGGCGGGGGGGCCAGATAAATGGCCTCAGAGGGCCGCATGCGGCCCACGGGCCATAGTTTGGGGATACCTGGACTGGAGGATCAGGGGCTCTCCCGCTCTGGGACTTTGGTACGGATACTGTGCTTCACCCAAGCCCTCCACAACCCACAGAACAGGAGATCTTCGCCGTGCTGAAAAGCCCAAGCTAGCCACCTGAATAGGGCTAAGCAGCAGCTCTGGCAGAGTCAGGGTTGAAGGCACAGATCTAGGTGGAAGCATTGGTTGACACTGAGAAAGCCTGTGGGATGGAGCCACCTGTCCCCCAGAAAGAAAGAGAACTGAAAGCAGGGAATCAGGCAATATGGCTGGGAGGATCTCTCCCAGACAAAGCCCAGCAGGCTGAAGCCCTCTCACTTGAGAATATTGCAGCCAACACATAGTTAGAGTGCAACCAGGAATGATTGAGCTTGGTGGGGGGAAGGGCAGCCACCATTGCAGAGGCAGCCAGAATCTTCCTGAGTAAACAAAAGATGCAGGAAATCTAAGCAGCAGCTCCACTGAATCTGTGACATCCCAGCAGCACCTCTGCAGGCAGACAAAGGAAAGGCCACCTCCCCAAGTAGCTACCTGAAATCAAAGCTAGATAAATCCAAGAAGATGGGAAGAAACAGCAAAAAAAGGATAAAACCATCAAAAACCAGAATACTTCACCCCCACCAAGGAACACAACTCCTCACCAGCAAGGGAACAGAACAGGATGGAGAATGAATTTGATAAACTGACAGAAGCAGGCTTCAGAAAGCGGGTAATAACAAACTTCTCTGAGCTAAAGGAACATGTTCTAACCCAAGGCAAAGAAACAAAATACCTTGAAAAAAGATTAGACAAAATGCTAACTAGAATAACAAGCTTAAAGAAGAACATAAACAACTTGATGGAGCTGAAAAACACAGCACAAGAACTTCGTGAAGCATACACAAATTTCAAAAGCTGAATCAATCAAGCAGAAGAAAGGATATCAGACTGAAGATCAACTAAATGAAATAAAATGAGAAGGCAAGAAAAGAGAAAAAAGTGTGAAAAGAAATGAACAAAGCCTCCAAGATCAGAAGATGACAGGCAGAATGAATCCAAGCTGGAAAACACTCTTCAGGATTATTTTCCAGGAGAACTTCCCCAACCTAGCAAGGCAGGTCAACATTCAAATACAGAAAATACAGAGAACACCACAAAGATGCTCCTCAAGAAGAGCAACCCCAAGGCACATAATGGTCAGATTCATCAGGGTTGAAATGAAGAAAAAAATGCTAAGGGCAGCCATAGAGAAAGGTTGGGTCACCCAAAAAGGGAAGCCCGCCAGACTCACTGCAGATATCTCAGCAGAAACCCTACAAGCCGGAAGAAAGTTGGGGCCAATATTCAACATCCTTAAAGAAAATAACTTTCTTTTTGCTTAGAAGTGACTTGGCTTTGCAGGCTCTATTTTGGTCCCACAGGAAGTTTAAGGTGTTTTTTTCCAGTTCTGTGAAAAAGGTCATTGGTAGCTTGATGGGATAGCATTGAATCTATAAATTACTTTGGGCAGTATGGCCATTTTCACAATATTGATTCTTCCTCACCATCAGCATAAAATGTTTTTCCATCTATTTGTGTCCTCTTTTATTTTCTTAAGCAGTGGTTTGTAGTTCTCCTTGAAAAGGTCCTTTACATCCTTAGTCAGTTGTATTCCTAGGTATTTTATTCTCTTTGTAGCAATTGTGAATGTCAGTTCATTCTTGATTTGGCTCTCTTTAAGTCTGTTATTAGTGTATAGGAATGCTTGTGATTTTTGCACATTGATTTTGTATCCTGAGACTTTGCTGAAGTTGCTTATCAGTTTCAGGAGATTTTGGGCTGAGACAATGGGGTCTTCTAAATATACAATCATGTCGTCTGCAAATAGAGACAATTTGGCTTCCTTCTTTCCTAACTGAATACCCTTTATTTCTTTTTCTTGCCTGATTGGTCTGGCTAGAACTTCCAATACTATATTGAATAGGAGTGGTGAGAGAGGGCATCCTTGTCTAGTGCCAGAGTTCAAAGGAATGCTTCCAGTATTTGCCCATTCAGTATAATATTGGTTGTGGGTTTGTCATAAACAGCTTTTGTTATTTTGAGATACATTCCGTCAATACCTACTTTATTTAGAGTTTTTGCATCTATGTTCATCATGGATATTGGCCTGAAGTTTTCTTTTCTTGTTGAGTCTCTGCAGGGTTTTGGTATCAGGATGATGCTGGTCTCATAAAATGATTTGGAAAGAATTCTCTGTTTTTGGATTGTTTGGAATAGTTTCAGAAGGAGTGGTACCAGCTCTTCTTTTTATGTCTGGTAGAATTCAGCTGTGAACTCATCTGGATCTGGGCTTTTTTTGGTTGGTAGGCTATTAATTGCTTCCTCAACTTCAGCCCTCATTATTGTCTATTCAGGGTTTTGACTTCTTCCTGGTTTAGGGTAGGGAGGATGCAAGTGTCCATGACTTCATCCATTTCTTCCAGGTTTACTGGTTTATGTGCATAAAGGTGTTTGTGGTAATCTCTGATGGTGGTTTGTGATTCTGTGGAATCTGTGGTGATATCTCCTTTATTGTTTTTTATTGCATCTATTTGATTATTCTCTCTTTTCTTTTTTATTAATCTGGCTAGTGGTCTGCTTATTTTGTTGATCTTTTAAAAACACCAGCTCCTGGATTTATTGATTTTGGGGGGAAAAAAAGAGGAGGAAAAGAACTTTCAACCTAAGATTTCATATCCAGCCAACCTAAGCTTCACAAGTGAAGGAGAAACAAAATCCTTTATGGACAAGCAATTGGTAAGAGATTTCATCACCACCAGCTCTAATTCCTAACAAGAGCTCTGTTTTTTAAGGGCTCTGCCTTACAATAGCTCCTGAAGGAAGCACTAAGCATGGAAAGGAACAACCAGCACCAGCCACTGCAAAAAATAACCAAATGGTAAAGACCAATGACACAATACAGAAACTACACCAACCAAAGGGTAAAACATCCAACCAGTAACAAAATGGCAGGATCAAATTCACATATAACAATATTAAAGTTAAATGTAAATGGACTAAATGTCTCAATCTAAAGACATAGACTGGCAAACTGGATAAAAAGTCAAGAACCATCAGTGTGCTGTATTTAGGAGACCCATCTCACATGCAAAGACACACAAAGACTCAAAAGATGGAAGAAGATTTACTAAACAAATGGAGAGCAACAAAAGCAGGGGTTGCAATCATAGTCTCTGATAAAACAGACTTTAAACCAACAAAGTCAAAAGAGACAATGAAGGGCATTACATAATGGTAAAAGAATCGATACAACAAGAAGAACTAACTATCCTAAATATATATGCTCCCGATACAGGAGCTTCCAGATGCATACTTAACAACCTACAAAAAGACTTAGACTCCCGCACAATAATAGTGGGAGACTTTAACACTCCACTGTCAATATTAGATGAGTCAATGAGACAGAAAATCAACAAGGATATCCGGGGCTTGAATGCAGATCTGGACCAAGCAAACTTAATAGACATCTGCAGAACTCTCCAACCCAAATCCACAGAATATACATTCTTCTCAGCACCACATCACACTTACTCTAAAATCAACCACATAATTGGAAATAAATCACTCCTCAGCAAATGCAAAAGAATGGAAATCATAACAGTGTTTCAGAACACAGCGCAATCAAATTAGAGCTCAGGATTAAGAAAAGCACTCAAAACCACATAACTTCATGGCAACCGAACAACTGGCTCCTGAATGTCGACTGGATAATGAAACGAAGGCAGAAATAAAGATGTTCTTCGAAATCAATGGAACGAAGACACAACGTACCAGAATCTCTGGGACAGATGTAAATCAGTGTCTAGAGGGAAATTTATAGCAATAAATGCCTACATGAGAAACAAGTAAAGTTCTAAAATCGACACCCTGTCATCAAAATTGAAAGAGCTAAAGGAGCAAGATCAAAAAAACTTAAAAGGTAGCAGAAGACAAGAAATAATTAAGATCAGACTAGAACTCAAGGAGATAGAGACATTAAAAAAATCTTCAAAAAAAATCAATGAATCCAGGAGCTGGTTTTTTGAAAAGATTAATAGATAGACCACTAACTATACTAATAAAGAAGAAAAGAGAAAAAAGTCAAATAGACATAATAAAAAATGATTAAGGGATATCACCACTGATCCCAAAGAAATACAAACTACCATCAGAGAGTAACATAAACAACTCTACAAAAATAAACAAGTAACTCTAGAAGAAATGGATAAATTCCTGAAGACATACAACCTCCCAAGATCTAATCAGAAAGAAGTCAAATCCTTGAATTGACGAATAACAAGTTCTGAATTGAGGCAGTAATTAATAGGCTACCAACAACAACAACAAAAAGCCCAGGATCACACAGATTTATAGCCAAATTCTACCAGAGGTACAAAAAGGAGCTGGTACCATTCCTTCTGAAATGATTCCAAACAATAGAAAAAGAGAGACTCCTCCCTAACTTATTTTATGAGGCCATCATCATCCTGATTTCAAAACCTGGCAGAGACACACACAAAAAGAAAATTTCAAGCCAATAGCCCTGATAAACATAGATGCAAAAATCTTCAATAAAATACTAGCAAACAGAATCAAACAACACATCAAAAAGCTTATCCACCATGATCAAGTTGGCTTCATCCCTGGGATGCAAGGCTAGTTCAACACGTGCAAATGAATAAACATAATCCATCACGTAAACAGAACTAATGGCAAAAACCACATGATTATCTCAATAGATGAAGAAAAACCCTTTAATAAAATTCAACATCCCATCATGCTAAAAACTTCCAATAAACAAGGTATTGATGGAACACATATCAAAATAATAAGAGCTATTTATGACAAACCCATTGTCAGTATCATGCTGAATGGACAAAAGCTGGACGCATTCCCTTTGAAAGCCAGCACAAGACAAGGATGCCCTTCTCTCACCACTCTTATTTGGAGTAGTATCGGAAGCTCTGGCCAGGGCAATCAGACAAGAGAAAGACATAAAGGTATTCGAATAGGAAGTCATATTGTCTCTGTTTGCAAATGGCATGATTGTATATTTTGAAGACCCCGTTCTCTCAGCCCAAAAACTTCTTATGCTGATAAGCAAATTCAGCAAAGTCTCAGGATACAAAATCGATGTGCAAAAATTATAAGCATTCCTATACACCAATAATAGACAAGCAGAGAGCCAAATAATAAGTGAACTCCCATTCAGAGTGGCTAAAAAGAGAATAAAATACCTAGGAATACAACCTATAAAGGACATGAAGGACCTCTTCAAGGAGAACTACAAGCCACTGTTTAAGGAACTAATAAAGGAAACAAATAAAAAAAATTCTATGCTTATGAATAAGAAGAATCAGTATTGTGAAAGTGGCCACACTGCCCGAAGTAATTTATAAGTTAAATACTATTCCCACCAAGCTACCATTGACTTTCTTCACAGAATTAGAAACAACTATTTTAATTTTCATATGGAACAAGAGAAGAGCTTCTATAGCCAAGACACATCTAAGCAAACAGAGCAAAGATGGAGGCATCAAGCCACGTGACTTCAAACTGTACTACAAGCCTACAGTAAGCAAAACAGCATTGTACTAGTACCAAAACAGATATATAGACCAATAGAACAGAACAGAGACCTCAGAAATAACACCACACATCTATAACCATCTGATCTTCGACAAACCTAACAAAAACAAGCAATGGGGATAGGATTCCCTATTTAATAAGTGGTGCTGGGAAAACTGGCTAGCAATATGCAGAAAACTGAAACTGGACCCCTTTCTTATGCCTTATACAAAAATGTATGCAGGGCTTAAAATCTACATGATGGGTTGATAGGTGCAGCAAACCACCATGGCGCATGTATACCTATGCAAAAAACCACATATTCTTTACATGTATCCCAGAACTTAATTCAAGATGGATCAAAGACTTAAATGTAAAACTCCAAACCAAAAAAAAAAAAAAAAAAAATCCTAGATGAAAACCTAGACAGTGTCATTCAGGAGACAGGCATGAGCAAAGACTTCATGACTAAAACACCAAAAGCAATTACAACAAAACCCAAAATTGACAAATTGGATTTAATTAAACTAAAGAGCATCTGCACAGCAAAACTATCAGAGTGAACAGACAACATGCAGAATAAGAGAAAACTTTTGCAATCTACTCCACTGACAAAGCTCTAATATTTACGATCTGCAAGGAACTTAAACAAATTTACAAGAACAAAAAAAAAAGAACCCCATCAAAAAATGGGCAAAGGATATGAACAGACAGTTCTCAAAAGAAGACATTTATGTGGCCAACAAACATGAAAAAAAGCTCATCATCACTGGTAATTAGAGAAATGAAAATCCCATCACAATGAGATACTATCTCATGTCAGTTAGAATGGCAATCATTAAAAAGTCAGGAAACAACAGATGCTGGCAAGGATGTAGAGAGAAATAGAAATGCTTTTACACTGTTGGTGGGAATGTAAATTAGTTCAGTCATTGTGGAAGACAGTGTGGTGATTCCTCAAGTATCTAGAACCAAAAATACCATTTGATCCAGCAATTACTTTGCTGTGTATATACCCAAAGGATTATACATCACATCAACACATATGTTTATTGCAGCAGTATTTACAATAGCAAAGGTTTGGAATTAATCCAAATGCCTATCAATAATAGACTGGATATAGAAATGGGCACATATACACAATGCAATACTATGCAGCCATAAAAAAAGAATGAATTCAGGCCGGGCGTGGTGGCTCAAGCCTGTAATCCCAGCACTTTGGGAGGCCGAGGCGGGTGGATCATGAGGTCAAGAGATCGAGACCATCCTGGTCAACATGGTGAAACCCCGTCTCTACCAAAAATACAAAAAATTAGCTGGGCATGGTGGTGCATGCCTGTAATCCCAGCTACTCAGGAGGCTGAGGCAGGAGAATTGCCTGAGCCCAGGAGGCGGAGGTTGCGGTGAGCTGAGATCGCGCCATTGCACTCCAGCCTGGGTAACAAGAGCGAAACTCCATCTCAAAAAAAAAAAAAAAAAAAAAAAAAGAATGAATTCATGTCCTTCGCAGGGACATGGATGAAGCTGGGAGCCATAATCCTCAGAAAACTAACACAGGAACAGAAAAGAAAACACCACATATTCTCACTCATAAGTGGGAGCTGAACAATAAGAACACATGGACACAGGGAAGGGAAAATCACATATTGGGGTCGCTGTCAGGGGGTAGAGCACAAGGGGAGGGAGAGCATTAGGACAAATACATGTGGGGCTTGAAACCTAGAAGATGGGTTGATAGGTGCAGCAAACCACCATGGCACATGTATATCTTTGTAACAAACCTGAATGCTCTGCATATGTATCCAAGAGTTTAAAGTAAAATTAAAAAAATAAAGGATGACCAGTTGCTAGAGTTTAAGGGAATCTGTTAGGGCTGATATGTGCATTTATCAAACAGGTTTTAAAAAAATGGCCTTGTTATCCCAAGTGCCTGGTTTAAAATGAGCAATATGCTATTTTCTGGAAATCCTTTCTAAATGTTCCTGTGATTTTTTTTTTTTAAACTAAAGAATATGTAAAAATTATTTTTAAAAGAATTACTTATATATCTAAGTAGGTCCAGCCTTTTGTAATATATTAGCTCTCCATTATTACTTCAGAGATTTTTTCTATATTTAGATTAAAACACTACAATGCTATTGATAAAGTTTTATAAATATTTAAAGTTTTTAAGATTTAGTGAAAGTGCTGTCCTCTATGGCATGAGAAATATGATTTAGTGCAGGGGTCCCCAAACTACAGCCCGCAGGCCACATGCAGCCCCCTGAGGCCATTTATACAGCCCCCGCCACACTTCAGGAAGGGGCACCTCCTTCATTGGTGGTCAGTGAGAGAAGCACAGGATGCATCTGCATCCTGTGCTCCTGGAGTGCTGTATGTGGTGGTACCACAAAGTGTGGTGTTGCTCACGTACAGTACTACTTTTGGTGACGCGAGATGCACACGTCATGGCTCCGGAAGCACATCATATGACGCACATCCGGTCTGCAGCTGTGGCGCCCCATATCACCGGAAGCAGTGTGAAATAACAGCAGAAGTAGGAAGAAAGGCAAAGCACTATAACCATTACTACACAGTACAATGGCCCCCATGCTCCCCCAAATGTACAACAACATAATGGCCCCTATAACCTCCCTTTGCCCAAAAGTCTCCCCCTACATTACTACACACCATGTTTCCCCTATTATAAGACCCTGTCTTATATTAATTTTACCCCCAAAAGACGGGGGCTGACTTATTTTTAGGAGGTATCTTGTAATAGGGGAAACATGCAGCAGTGGGCTTCACACAGAAGAGGCCCACTGCTGCTGCAGATGTCCAGGATGCTGTATACACAGTGTCACAGGCTGATCACCGCCATCCCTGTATACAGCACTGGAGGCGGTGCTGGGCCTGTGACACTGTATACCACTGTCTGGGATAGTGGAGGCAGCAGCGCTGGCTGTGAAGGGTGTCACACCTTGCATAGTCCAGCCCTCCAACGGTCTGAGGGACAGTGAACTAGCCCCCTGTGTAAAAAGTTTGGGGGCCCCTGGTTTAGTGGCTACCTGCAGCTCTTCTAAACCAGCTGCATGAAGCCGACATAAATAGACTGGGCTTGCTATAGTACATTGTCTATTTCCAACTGGCCCTAATCAGTTGGTGCTTATCCTGAGCTTGTCCTATTCCATTACTGCCAATAATCCACATTCTGGAGAGCCAAATCTTACATGGAGATATGCAAACCATCACATTTCACCACATGAAAAACCCAGCTGATTGCTTTCTAATGGTATACTGCTATTTAACAGACTGAACAAATATTTATTGAACATTATATCATGAGACAAATATCGTATTTCAACAGGGTATCCTATAAAATTTCCATTTTTGAAAAAAATGTTTCTATCATTTTTTTTTCTGCTCGTAGGTAGCTTTATAGTAGATATGAGATGAGACATTCCAAAAACTATGATAGGAGTAGGTCAAATGGTATTGATGGCATAATAGGTATAAGGTAGCATGGGGATAGGGGAGAAAAGAAATATTTTTGTTTTGGTAACTAAAAAGGCTTAATGTTGCATTTATTTGGGTTTCAAAGGTTGGGTAGAATTTACAGATGGAATTTAAGAAGATCTATTTTATGTTAGTAACTTGTACCTTATATATGGAGGTAATAATTAGATAGTTGACTTTTGGTTCTCTCTGGAAAAATAGAAAATATGGTTTACTAGAGTTTACAAAACATTCTCATACATTTGGGAAAATCGTGGAATCTAGTGCCTAAAATAATTGTTTTCTCAGATGATTCAACTAAAGAAAATTTAATACCTCAAACCAAAGAGTAGTCTCTCCAATCCAATTCTCTAATCATTTCTTTATGTTTCCTATTTTTAGAATATTTAATTGTTTCAAACAAAGATTAGGGAAGAATGGAAGGATAATTTCAATGTAGTCAGTTTTGCTATTTGTTAACTCTGGTAAATGTGCTGGTGTAGAAGGTGGTGGTAGATAATGATCTTTGGTAATTGTCATTGGGTAATGTTAAGTAGCAGAATGCTGCAGCTGATGGCACCATGTTACAGCTGTGGCTGCTCCTGAGACTCCAGAATTACATTTATGTATCAGAAGTAGATTTATGTGAGTTTCATGGGCTCAAGAGTCCATACACACATCTGTGCATTTTAATTACACATGTTGCCACTGTTCTATGTTACATTGAATAAATGAGGGCTATTTTAAAATCTATTATTTATGTTTCCTAAACAGACCCCCCTTAAGAGTAAAATTAACAGTGCTCTCAAGCACCCATGACACAGGAGTTTGCTTTTGTTCTCTAGGTAAAACTTGAAACTTTCCCTCATGGTTTTAGCTTAACTTCCAGCTGTTTGCAAATTTTTTTACATTGTACTTTAAGTTCTGGGGTACATGTGAAGTTCACGTAGGATTGTTACATAGGTATACACATGCCATGGTGATTTGCTGCATCCATCTGCCCATCATCCACATTAGGTATTTCTCTTAATGTTATCCCTCTCCAATCCCCCCGCCCCCTGCTATCCCTCTCCTAGCTCCACGACCCCCCAACAGTCCTCAGTGTGTGATGCTCCCCTCCCTGTGTCCATGTGTTCTCATTGTTCAATACCCAATTTTGAGTGAGAACATATGGTGTTTTCTTTTCTGTTCTTGTGTCAGTTTGCTGAGAATTATGCAATTTTTGTTGTTGTTGCTGTTGTTGCAGAAAGGTGATTTTATTTAGGTAAAGAAAAGAGAAGAAAAGGAGAAGGAAAGAAAGACTTCCACAAAGAGTGTGGAAGGGATTCCAGAGAGGAATCCAAGAGGGGAAAGAGAGCTCCCACTATGTGGGAGGGGATCCCAGAGAGCTGGAAATCCTGATGCAATTTTATTTTATAGGGTCAAAGCGTCATCCAAGTGCAATGCATTCTATACCAATTGACTGAGCATTAAGAATCCTTTACTGCTTAAGGCTAAACTAAAAGGCCTTACTGAGGGGCATTACTGAGAATGTCTTACTTATGGCCTTACTGAGGGGCATCAAATAAATGGGAGAGGTTGCCCATATTTATATATAAAAAGACTTCATTTATCAAATTGATAAAATGTTAATTTTTATTCCATTAGGGTTATAGATGGGACTTGGTCAGTTGATTTTAAATTTATGCTAGTTTTCCAAGAAGTGAAGAAGGAGGAGGAAGAAAAGAAGAAAGCATTTGCCCTACAATATAGATAAGGATTTATTGCAAGCACATATTGACACAGTGATAGACAAACTGACACTTGCAATTAGGCATGAAAGCTGAAAAGCAGATCATAACTCTATGCAACTTGACAGATGACAGAGGGGGTGTCGCAAGGTAAGCTTTGGAGTGGGATTATTTAACACAATACTGTTTAACAATACTGTATTGTATACCTAACTATTATTTATATAGAAAAGAAAAAGAAAGTAAATTCCTACTTCATACCATCACAAAAATAAAGCCTAAATGGATTAATATCTTACATTTCAAAGGCAGAAATTTAAAACTTTTAGAAATTATATTAATAAAATAAATTTTATCTCATTAAGTTAGAAATATTTTTTAAAAGACACAGACAAATTTGTATAATTGCACTTATACATGGAATCTAAAAATGTCGAACTTATATAAACAGAGAGTAGAGGGGTAGTTACCAAGGATCAGGAAATGGAGACTAGCAAAAGAAGTTGGTCAAAGGGTATGAACCTGCATTAATAAGATGGATAAGTTCTGGAGACCCAATGTACAACAGGTGGCTATAGTTAATAATACTGTTGTATACTTCAAATTTACTAAAAGAGTAAGTTTCTCATTACATACAAAAAGGCACTTTGTGAGGTGATGGATATGTTAATCAGTTGAGTTGTGTTAATCGTTTCACAGTATATACGTCTAACAAAATATACTACATAGTGCACCTTGTATAAACATGTTTCACAGAGTGTAAAACAAAACATACTATGTTGGAAATAAAACAAAACATACTACATTGTGCACCCTGAGTATGTACATTACATTTGTTATTTATGCCTCAAAAATTTTAAAAAGACTTCGGAATGAAATAATTTTTAGAGTAGGAACCCAAGGGAGTATGGACAAACTGAAATGTAAATATATTAATTTTAAATTTAAGAATATCAAAAAGAAATAATTTCTAAAACTTACAGAAAGTAAGAAGAGACTGCCGAGGAAAAAATAGTAAGTGGCTTCATTGCACACTGTTCAACAACAATAGAGGATCTAAGACGATAAAGTAATTTTTTAAAGTATTAATAAAAAGTAAAAACTTCAAACATAATGTTTGTCCGGTCTAACAGTCATAAGAAGAATGTTCTCAGGCATACAAAACCTTGAAAATCTGTAATTTCAGAACCTACACTGGCATTACTTTTGGAGAAGTTGCTCACATGGTAAACACATTGAGAGAATGCTGCAAGACTGTATGTGGACAAATTGTGATCAGTTTTGGTGGAGGGGGACGTTTACCATTATCTAAAGAGCATGAAGACAAGAAAAAAATCGAAAACAGACAATAAGTGATCAAAGAAACATGAGAGCAAGTTAAAGTACTTGCCTTTCTGAGGAAGATTCTACCTGGAAGAAAGCAGGAAAGATGAAAACCCACAATTTAATAAAGAAAATACTATATTTAAAAAGACAAAAGAGCAGAAATAATTTCTAATCTAATGGCAATTACAATAAATAAAATGTGTCAAACTCACCAATTAAAAGACATGTGATCAGACTGAATAAACAACCTGATGCAGCAATATGACATCTTTAAGAAAAAAATGGTTAAAATAGGGAGACATGAGTTTGCCATGATTGTGGGGTCAAGGGAGAGCTTCTAATTCGTTGTTCTTTTGATAAGTCACTAGAGAAAGTTGGTTTATGGGTATAAGGAGGGAAGTAGTAGAGAAGTATTTAACGCTCAAAAAAGAAGATATAATTAAATAAGCAAAGTGACAGAAGAGATAAGAAATCAGGTAAACAAAAATGGTAATCGAAAAGGTAAGTCTTAGGAAGAAGACCAAGCCACCCTTTCTTCTATCACTTTAAGACGTAAGGGAAATGAAATCATTTAGGGGAGATAGAGTATTTCACCTTAGAGACTTGTGAACTCTATTGGTTAAAAAATAAAAACAATCTAAATACAGGTGAAACTACAAGAATTGCAGTTGACAGTCTAACTTAATAAGGATTAAAAATTGTGGAAATGTTACAAAGATTTAATGAAAGATGAGTAAGTGGCAACTGAGCAACAACAGAGTTGAGATAGGACGGTCTGAAAAGGAAGCAAGCATCACTGCGTCATGATTTTCTTCAGCGCTGCTTCAGAACCTGAAAGTGGAGACGGTGGATGCCAGCATTTCTAAGTCAAGGTTGAATATAGCTGGAGGCAGAGTGAAGACCAACAAGGCAGAGGGATGCTTGAAGTAGCTATTGTCAAGACTGACCATGGAGTCTCACAAGTGGGGAGAGCAAATAGATTCAGAAAGTGCAACAAGTGGTGAAAGAATCGGAAGAAGGATCATTCAATGAGGACAAGGTGCAAGTTCAAGTGTCACAATTAAATCAGAGAGGGAAGAACAGGAATTGAAACCAGAAGAGAGAAATGTCACAGAGCTCTTCTAATATGTCAGCATGCCTGAAAACATGAGTGAAGATGGAGGATTTTGGAATACAGAAACTAAAAAGCTACCAGGCAAGGGGTTGGAAGAGCTCCTTATGAAATCAGAGGATTGTAGATGAAATACTTATTTGTGTCACTGAAAGGAGAGTTTAAAATTTATCTCTAGAAAGATATGCAATGAAACTCCTATTTAAGAGTTTTTGATATGTTTTATTTGATATGTTTCCACTGAATTGGCTTTTTAAATGTCAGAGTGGTTTACCCAAACTTCAACATGTAGTTCCTTTGTGCAGCTAACTCATTACACTTACAACTGCTTGATGTGTTTGATTTACATTCCCCGGAGTTAAAATGAAGATATTGGTTTGAGAAGGGAGCATTGAAAGCATCACAAACTGTGAAGAGGTGTGCATTCAGTTTGAAAGTAGATCTGCTTGTCTCTTATCTTGAAGGTAATTAGAGTACCCTAAAGACAGAAAATCAATGGATTCTAAATGAGAATAATTTAGTTGTTAATGGATTGAGTCAGCACAAAGCCACCAAACAAACCTCTAGAACTGTATATATTCTCATCATCTCACTTCAAATAATGTTTACAGTACTGTCAAATTACAAGTGTCAGGTTATGTTAAAAATGCTAACAAGACAGATGATGACACATAATCATCTGGGCAATATGGGCAAAGCTTCTGCTAGTATCTTAATGCTCCATGCACAATAATTATTGTCAAATAACAACTCTGTTTAAAACAAGTTCACATCTTTCGTTAACGTGGACACATTTTTCCTTTTAACATTCCTTAACAACATAGTCTCAAGAGTCATATAACGAGAAATGCTATAAAAATTTGTTATAAAAAATTTTTAAAAAGTTTGTTATAGTCTGCCCTGATACAGGGATTGCTGGATGTAACTGTTGGAGGCATGAACCAATGCTATGTGAGAGAGTATCTTCAAAAACCTACACATCCGGTAGAGCATATTCTGATCAAGATGGATGCCGGGGTAAAGTGAACTTCTTTGCAGCCAGAAACAAGCTTACATTTGAAGTTTTTCAAAATAATGGACAAGTATTTCACCTTTAGCAAGCCTCTTATGTGTAGAGTTTAACCACTGAAGTCAAGCCACCTTAACAAACACATTTCATAAGAACAACACAATCATTAAGGCTTAGTCCTTAAGCACAGCTCAATAAAGGTTTTCCTCTGTAACCTGTTCCCATAATGATTTTGCTCTGAATTCATTTATTCAATAGTATTCACACAGACAAGTCTTGTGGTAACCTAGACCAGCAATGGTGAACATTAAAAAAAAAAAGAAAAAAGAAAGAAAATACATGATGGCAGACCTAATCTAGATAGAATGAATGAAATAGATCTTTGAGTAAGAGATAATTCAACTGAGATTGTAAAAATAGTAAAAGTTAGTTATTGGAAATGTGAGGTGTAAGGTGGTGAAGGGTTGGAGGAGACATAACTAAAGTGGTAACTGTGTGGTCCAGGTAGAAAGACCAGCATGTGCAAAGATCTTGGGGTGAGAGTAAACAGAACATGCTAGAGGAAACAGCCGTGCAGCAAAGAAGACAGAACAAGCTATGTGATGAGGCAAGAGCCAGAGGATACCAGAAAATTATAACAGAGCTCAGCCCTCCAGTGCACCCTCTTTTCCATACATTATACTCATTTTCTGTTCTTCACATCTTCCACACTCATGCATAGAGTTATTTTATCACCCTGAAAAATATTTCACTTCCCTATGAAACAAGTCTTCTCAGGCACAACAGTTTACATATGTCATAGAATTATTTTATCACCCTGAAAAATATTTCACTTCCCTATGAAACAAGTCTTCTCAGGGACAACAGTTTACATATGTTCCACCTCACCATTTTCCTCTGCTTTTACAGGTCAGTCCTTTTCTCAAAACTCCCCATCACAGAGATGTCTGTGCAGCCAGAGGATTCTCCTTACTTATTAGTAAGCATGTCAATGAAAACTAGTGGCACTACTTAATGATTTTAATGACAACCCATGTAAATATTTTTCCATTTTAAAATAGTTTAGGAGCCCTCTGAACTCCTCTGCACTGTGCGTATGTATGTGCAGTGAATTTTAAAAAGGGGAAATGTATAATTCTCAGAACAAGAATTATCAGTACTGCTCTACACATTACATTCCTACAATTGATTTATCATTCACTGCTTAATTTAGTGGCACATATTTTGGAATAATTTTCACCTCTGATAAAGTTTGTATAGAAGGTAATTTGAAAATAATTTTTTAGATATTTTTATCAAATATAGTATTTTAAAATCTAACTGGTTATGACCACTTCATCCTTATAAAGAAATAACGTATTTTAAAGGGAAAATAAATCTCTATACTATTCTTTTTTGTTCAGAGACTGAGCGAGATGAGAGAATATGAAAAGTGAAACGTCAGAGCCTATGCCAGCTTCTCCTACTTAAAGGAAAGAATGGACATAAGCAGACCATTGTTTTAGCAAAGTTACTGAGACTGGATATGCAAAATTATGTCTGGAGTCTGACCAAGCATAATTCAGAGAAGGAAATTGCTCTGCATAATAAGGTGATTTGTGTATCTTCAAGGGCACCTAAGGGTGGGGAGTAGCAAAGAGGAAAAGGTAAGTTGTTATCAGAGAGCCTAGAGGGGAAAAAGGGACAAGTAACTTCATGATAGAACACCTCACCATTTTCCTCAAGCCTTTAGTGAGATCTCCTCTTGTCACAAGTTCTTTGTGTGAAATTTGTTCCAGTGTTTGTCAATGTGTATGTGGCTAGAGAACCTTATAAAGAAAATATTCTACATTTATACAAGTGAAAACAGAAAAAAAATGATAGCCAAGGACTATGAGATACAAGTAACATGGATAGTTCAGAGAAAACATAAACTTAGACACAGAATTAAGTCTAAAAAAGAAGGTCTTTGGAACAAATGGAAATCTTGGATAAGCCCTTAGAATAGCAATAGAATGAACATTCAAAACATCTTTTCTCATTGTTCAACACCCTCCTATGAGTGAGAATATACGGTGTTTGATTTTCTGCTCTTGTGTCAGTTTGCTGAGAATGATGGTTTCCAGGTTCATCCATGTCCCTACAAAGGACGTGAACTCATCGTTTTTGATGGCTGCGTAATATTCCATGGGAGGGGAGCACTACACACTGGGGTCCGTTGGGGGGAAATGGGGGAGGGGCGGGGGGTGGGGAGGTGGGAAGAGATAGCATGGGGAGAAATGACAGATATAGGTGAGGGGACGGAAGGCAGCAAACCACACTGCTATGTGTGTACCTATGCAACAATCTTGCATGTTCATCACATGTACCCCAAAACCTAAAATGCAATAAAAAAAAAAGAAAGATACAAAGGGGAAAAAAAAAATCTTTTCTTTATTACTTTCAAAAGAACAACGACAATTGAATTTTATTAATAAAAATATAAATTTAGAAGCTGGAATTAAATAAACTCCTCTAGTCAAAGGAGGCATTATCTCAAGGATTAGGCACATCTAACAATCATAGAGTTATTTTATCACCCTGAAAAATATTTCACTTCCCTATGAAACAAGTCTTCTCAGGGACAACAGTTTACATATGTCTAACTTCTTAAACCTATTTTTATCAGTCTAACCTGGAATATACTTCATATTTGGCCACTTTATGCTGGAAAGCAATACTTCTATAGACATTGACTGCATTCACTGCTTTGTGCTTGCCTCTCTTTATTATCACATGATACACATACAAACCCATGAACCACACATCTGTACACAACACTCAGGAAAAATTAATTATCTTTTATATACCTTGTCCAAGTGTAACATAAGAAGTGGTTTTGAGGTTGTATTTCCTGGACAAGGACTCATGCCTTAGACCTGTTTACATTCACCTTACTAAAGGGAAAGCTAAAGCTTAGGGAGTTTGTTAGGTTTTCTTTATTAAAGAGGAAATAATATGCTCAGGTTGGGTCTCTCCATATAAGAAGGTTCACTTCTGGTTCTTTGATTTCTCTCTCTCTCTCTCTCTCTCTCTCTCTCTCTCTCTCTCTCTCTCTCTCTGTCACTTGCTTGTTAACTCATGTTCTTGATTTCTTTCTTTGTAGTAATTTCATTGAGATATAGTTCACATTTCATACAATTCACCCATTTCTGGTGTGTGCTGCATCCCGTGCTGCACAAGAGTTCAAAGACCTAAGAGGGAACAGGAGGGGATAAAGAAAGACAGACACAGACATAGAGAAAGCTGGGCCAGGCAGTCCGAGAGGTGGGATGTCAGTCTCTTTGGCACCAACCTGTCTCAATGTACTTTATTTTCTTTGTTCACAAAGCATATAGCAGAGAGAGGGTGCAGTTGCTTAGAACAGCCTGTGGTTATTATTCTTATACTTCAGTTAACATACTTCAGCTAATAACTATCTTGCAGCAAGGTCAGTGAAAGCTGGTTATCTCTCTAGGCCTGTCTGCTTTACGCCAAGACATACACATTCTCCTATTAAGGTTTCATTTCTCTGGAGTTCACTCAAAGTTCACAGCAGACTTGCTGCTGGTCCCTCCCAGGGGGGTGGGCTATTCTGGCTCCCTACACTCATTTAAAGTATATAATTCAGTGGTTTTTAGTATAGTCACCGAATTGTGTGACCATCACAAAACCAATTTTAGAACATTTTTAAAAACTCAAAGGGAAATTCTCTACCCTTTAGCAATTATTCCCAACTTCTCACCAATCTCTCTAACCCCAGTCCTAAATAAAAGATAACATACTTTCTGTTTCTATGGATTTACCTATTCTGTACACTTCATATAAAGGGAATGATAAAATATGCTATCTTTTATGCCTGGCTTCTTTCACTGGCATTGTGTTTTCAAAGTTCATTCATGTTGAATTATGTATCAGTAATTTATCATATTAGTCACTCAGCTTGTAATTGCTGAATACCCTATATAAACATATTATTATATTTTATATTATTTTTAAAAATATATCTATTATATTTTATGTATTCATTTATCAGTTGGTGAACATTTGGGTTATTTCCACTTTTGGCAAATAAAAATAAAGTTGCTTTGAACATTCATGTATAAGTTTCTGTCTGGACACATTTCCATTACTGTTGGTACATACATAGGAGTGGAGATTTGTCATATAGAAACTTACTGTTTATTGTGTTAAGGAACTGCCAAACTGTTTTCAAAAGTTGCAGCACTAATTTACAATCTCATTGTCATTATGTCTTTCCTAACTTCTGTAAACATGTTTACTTTAGTTATTTAAACATACTTATGATGGATGCTTTCAAGTCTTGGTCTATTAAATATTCAACTGGAATCTCATAGACAGTTCATTTTTTTCTGCTCTTCTTCCTGTATATAGATCATACTTTACTGTTTCTTTTCATGTCTGGTAATTTTTTTGTTAAAACTTGGACAACATAGTTACACTATTATAACACTCTGGATACTCATATTCACCTTCCAGTCCTCACCCCTAGAAGCCTATTGTTTTTGTTGTTTAATTATTTGTTTAATGACATCAGTATGCTAAGGTCTCTAATGGGAAAAGTGAACAACATGCAAGAACAGATGGGCAATTTAAGAAGAAACTAATAATCAAAAGAAAATGCTATAAATCAAAAACACTGTAAGAAAAACAAAGATCATCTTTGAAGGCTCACCAGTAGACTCGATAAAACCAAGAAAACAATCAGTTACTGGAAGAAATGTCAATAGAATCTTACAAAACTGAAACACAAAATGAAAAAGAATGAATAAGATGGAATAGAAAATTTAAGAACTATGGCACAGTTGCAAAAGGTGTAACATAACTGTAACAGGAGTATCAGAAAGAGAAGAAAGTGGCAAAGGAACAGAAGAAATATTTGAAGTGATAATAACAGAATTTCTAAAAGTTAATGATAAACACCAAATCACAGATTCAGAAAGCTGAGAACTCCAAGCAGAATAAAAAGAAAAACAAAATACCTCTAGGCAAATCATATTCAAATGGCAGAAAATCAAAATAGACAAAATATTTTTAAAAGCCAGGGAGTGGGGGTACTCTTTACGTCTATAGGGGCAAGGACAGGGATTCCACTGAAACAATTCAAGTTGGAAGGGAGTGGAACCAAATGGAACTAAACTAGAACTGAATGACAGAAGGATACCCGAAAAATCTCAAATTACTTGGAGATTAAATAATTCCAATATAGCACTTGGGTGAAAGAAATCCCCAGAGAAATTTTTTTAAAAATTGAAGTAAATTAAGATAAAAACACAACTTACCAGAATCTGTAGGATGCAATGAAAGCAGTGTTTAGAAAGAAATTTACAGCATTGACTGCATATATTTAAAAAGAAGAAAGATCAAAAATCAATAATTTAAGTTATCATTTTAGGAGACTAGGAAAAAGAAAGACAAATTAGATCCAAAGTAAACAGAAAAATTTATTTTATTAGAACAGAATTAAATAAAATTGAAAACAAGAAAACAAGAGGAAAAGAAGTCAATAAAACCAAAAGCTGTCATTTTAAAAATATCAAAACAGGGCCAGGCACAGTGGCTCCCTCCTGTCATCCCAGCACTTTGGGAGGCTGAGGCTGGATCATGAGGTCAAGAGTTAGAAACCAGCCTGACCAATGTGGCGAAACCTGTCTCTACTAAGAATACAAAAATTAGCTGGGCATAGTGGTGTGTGCCCATAATCCCAGCTACCTGGGAGGATGAGGCAGGAGAACCACTTGAACCTGGGTGGCAGAGATTGCACTGAGTCGAGATTGTGCCACTGCACTCCAGCCTGGGCAACAGAGGAAGACCCCATCTGGGGGAAAAAAAAATCAAAATAATTGATAAGTCCTTAGTCAGGCTAACAAAAACAAAAGTGAGAGAGAGAAGATAACACTACTGATCTTATGAACACTGAAATAATAATAAAGAACTATTTTTGAACAATTCTATGCTCATAAATTCAATTACTTAGATTAAATAGATCAATTACTTGAAAGACACAATCTCAAACCACACAGGTGGGAATCAATTACCTGAATATCTATTAGAGATTTGAATCAGTAATTGAATAAATTACTGATAATCTTTATAAACAGAAACACCAGGCTCAGATAGTTTCACTGGTAAATTCTACCAAACATTTAAAAAATAAATTATTCCAATTCTCTATAATCTCTTTGAGAAAATAGAAGCAAATAGAACACTTTCTAATTCTGAGGCCAGCACTAATATCAAAACCAGAAAAAAACACTATAAGAAAGAAAAAGTATAGAACATCTAAAATGAATATAGATGCAAAAATTCTTAATAAAATATTCGCACATTGAATCCTACCAAGAGTGTATAGAAATATCCCACAATCAACAGAGATTTGTTCCAGTTATACCAGGCTGGTTCAACTTTCAAAAATTAATGTAGGACTGAGCACCATTGCTCACGCCTATAATACCAGCACTTTGAGAGGCCAAGGTGGGCAGATCACTTGAGGTCAAAATTTCCAGACAAGACATGGTGAAACACTGCCTCTCCTAAAAAAAATACAAAAATTAGCTGGATATGGTGGCACAAACCTATAGTCCTAGCTGATAAAGAAGGGAAATGCTGGGAAGGGCGTGATCCTTTAAATGACAGGAAGAGAGGCAGGGAAGTACTGAGCAGAGGAGGACATGGTCCCTGGCTAGGAGTCCATGCCCAGGCCTGTGCGCACAGACTTAGGTGAAAACAGGCATTTTTGTCTTCCTGACCAAATGTTGCACTTCCCAAGACCACGTTGGCCTGCCACACCCCCATCCTATGCCTATAAACTGTGTCCAAGACCCGAACAGGCAGACATACAGGTGGACGGACATGAAGAGGACCACATCAGCAGAGGGGCACACAGGCGGCTGGACCCCGAGAGGGGCACACAGGCGGCTGGACCCCGAGAGGGGCACACAGGCGGCTGGACCCCGAGAGGGGCACACAGGCGGCTGGACCCCGAGAGGGGCACACAGGAGGCTGGACCCCGAGAGGGGCACACAGGCGGCTGGACCCCGAGAGGGGCACACAGGCGGCTGGACCCCGAGAGGGGCACACAGGCGGCTGGACCTCGAGAGGAGCACACAGGCATAGAAGCACACCAGCAGGCTGACAGGCCATCGACCGGTGGAACGAGGCACTTGGGTGGCCTGACTCCAGAGGAAAACCATCTCCCTTCTAGCTCCTTTATCTGCCGATAGCTACTTGCACTCATTCTTCAAGCCCATGTGTGATCCAATTCTGGCACAGGAAGGGAAAAATGCTGGGATACAGAAAGCCCTCTGTCCTTGAGATAATTGTCTGATTGAGTTGACTAACACAAGCTGTCTACAGATGGCTAAACTAAAAGAGCACCCTGTAACACATACCCACTTTGGGCTTCAGCTGTAAACATTCACCCCTAGACATTGCCGTGGGGTGGGAGCCCCACAGACTGTTTGTATGTTCCCCTAAGGATTTGAGCAGCCGGGCACTGAAAAAGCATTGATGTGAAACATCACCTCAATAGGCTAGACAACAAAAAATATATGATCATATCAATCAATAAGTATATAAGAAGCATTTGACAAAATCTCCCACCCATTTGTAATAAAAACTCTGAGCAAAATATGGGAAGAAGGGAATTTCCTCAGCTTGATAAAGAGCATCTATAGAAAGTTCTCTGCTAACATTATACATAATGGTGAGAGACTAAATGGTTTTTCCCGAAGGTTAGAAACAAGGCAATAATGTTCCCCTCTCACCACACCTGTTCAAAATTTTACTGGAAGTGCTAGCTAGTTCAATATGAAAAAAAATGAAAATAAAGACTACATAAATGGGGGAAAAGATAAAATTTTGGTCACAGATGACATTATTTTCTTTATAGCAATCACAAAGAATCTGTAACAGCAAGAAAAAACTCTTGAAATGAATAAGACATAGCCAAGTAGCAGGAAACAAGGTCAACATGCAAGTTCAATAGCTTTTCTATATACCAGCAATAAACAATTATAATTTGAAATAAAAGATACAACAACATTTACATCAGTACCAAAAAAAAATTTATTTTGGTATAAATTTAACAAAATGTGTATCAGACATATATGAGAAAAATTACAAAGCTTGGTTGAAAAAAAATCAAAGATGTAGTGAGATTTTTCCATCCTCATAAATCTAAAGACCTTATGTTAATATATCAGTTCTTTCCAACTTGGTCTATAGATTGAGTGAAATCTCAATCAAAATCTCATGAAGTTACTTTGTGGATGTTGATACAAATAATTTTAAAGTTTATCTGGAAACACAAAAGACCCAATATGAAAGTAAAATTTATGTCAGTTTACCTGGGCCATGTGGGTTCCCGGACATTTGGTCAAACATTATTCTGGGTATGCCTGTGAGGATGCCTGCAGATGAGATTAACATAAAGGAAATGCCCTCTCTATTGTGGGTGGGCCTCAATCAGTTGAAGATTTCAACAAAACAAAAATCCTGAGTAAGAGGGAATTTCTCCTGCCTGACTACTGAGCTAGGACAATGATCTTACTCTGATTTTTTGGACTTGAACTGAAACATCAGCTCTTCTTGGGTCTTGAAACTACCAACTTTTAACTGTAACTATACTGTCAGCTCTCCCAGGTCTCTAGCTTGCCAAATGCAGAATTCCTTATAATCTCGTTCTCTGTCTCTCTTCCCCCTACCCCACTCACAGGCTGTGAGTGTGTATGTGTCTGGAGAATCCTAACTACTAAATTTAAAATGGTCAACACAATATTGAAGAAGATGAACAAAGACAGAGGACTGGCATTACCAACTAGAAGATTTACTAAAAAGCTGTAGAAATCAAAATGATGTAGTATTGGTGAAAGAATAGGTAAGTAGATCAAGGTGGTAGAAGAGAGAGCCCAGAAATAGCCCCACACAAATATAGTTAATGGATCTTTGACAAGGGATCAAAAACAATTCAGTAGATAAAGTATAGGCTTTTCAACAAATGGTGCTGGAGCAACTGGACCTTCAAAATGCAAAAATATAAATCAAGATATAGACCTTCTTTCACAAAATAATGGACCATAGAACTAAATGTAAAATAAAAAACTATAAAACTTCTAGAACATAATATAGGAGAAAAATCTAGATGGACTTGAACAGGACAATGAACTTTTAAATGTAACACCAAAAGCACAACTTATACCAAAAAAACGATAATTTGAACTTCATAAAATTAAAAATGCCTGTACTTCAGAAGACATTGTGAAAATAAGGAAAGACAAGCCACAGACTGAAAGGAAACGTTTGCAAAACACATCTGAGATAGAATATCCAAAATATGTCCCCCAAAACCCTCTTAAAAATCAGATTTTTTATTTTTTTTTAATACCTGGATTGAAAAGTGTGCAAAGGATCCTAATAGATACTTCACTAAAGAAAATATGCAGATGGCAAACAGGCATATAAGATGACCAACATCATATGTCATTAGGGAATTGCAAAATAGAACAATAGTGAAACGGCACTTCCCACCTATTAGAATAGCTAAAATCCAGAATGCTGACACCATCAAATGCTGACAAAGATGTGGAACAACAGAAACTCTCATTTATTGCTTGTGGAAATTCAAAATGGTACAGCCACTTTGGATAACAGTTGAAAGTTTCTTAAAGTGAGACACCTAGTCTTACACCAGCAATCATACTCCTAGGTGTTTACTCAAATGAGTTGAAAATTTACATGCACATAAAAACCTGCATGTAACTATTTACAGCCATTTTGTTTCTAATTGTCAAAAAAGACATTTTTAAATAGCTGGTGTTTGCTCTGCTCTTACTAAGTTTCCTTACTATTATAGGCATAATTATGAACTATTTAAGAATTGAAAGTAAGTAGACTAGTAAGATTTATGTATAATGTATATGTTCAAAGCATGGAAGAAGAAATGAGGTCCCAGAGAGAAGAAATATTTGTTGAATCAGTTGGTTACTGAGCTATTATCCTTCTGCTCCAATCTCTTTCACTCTTCACACATAAGTAGATGACTAGTTATTAGGTTGGTGCAAAAGTAATTGAGATTTTTGCTGTTTATATTACTGACCGCAAACACACAATTAGTTTTGCATCAACCTAATAACTAATAAATTTTTGGGGATTTTTGCCAATTATGCACTTCTATTCTTTTGCAGGTTCAAAGCAATTAGAAATAATTAGGAGAAGAAACTGAGGATCGAAATATCAGTTTCATAAAAGATAAATAGGAGAAACTATTGGACTTGGAGCTAAAACGAAGCATCACCCTACTCCCTTGTTCCTTCCTGTTTAAAGATAAGCCTCACCACTCAGAGCCTGCATTACTCACTCAGGTGTACATGGAGAAGCTGGAACACAGAAAGCAGAGTCCTGGCTAGGTATGCCACCGTTGGATGTGCAAGAGCAGGCCACCATATCTGAGCGCATTAAGTATAAAATACAATAAAACAAAAGAGCAAAACAAAAGAGACAAAAATCCATGAGTGCTGATAAAAATCTCATTCCAGGGAAACAATACCAGTGTAAATTAAGTGACTTATCCCTAATTATCTGTCCAGTCTGCATGAGTCTACCACACACTGGTAAGGTAATTCAATTCTCTTTTGCAAAAAAAAAAATTCATTCTCTTTGCCTGGATATTTAATTGTTTTCTCAGATATATGAAATTTGAGTACCAAAAATTTTCACTATACTTTGACTATTTCTTCTTGATTTTTAAATGAAAATGAAACTGAAGAATTTCCTCACATAAATTAATTGGAATTTACTTAGTAGGCAAAAATCTATACATGTGATAACTTCTGTCATTTGCTCATTTAACTAAACATTATTAAAAGGGTCAGAGTCAGTCTAGCAATCAGTACATGTTGGAACTTCACAAATATTTAGAGTGTACGTAATTATTCTACTCTAGTGAATCAAAACATCTGTTTAAGAAAAAGCAAACAATATCCTCCAGTGTGCAGGTGGGGAGCAGTTCTAAGTAAGTGGCTAACTCAAGCTTGTCACTTTTTCAGTTACTTACAAAAACAGACACCAACTAGCTATATAAACAACAATTCACCAAATCAGACATTATATCCAATACATCTGCCACAAGGAATTTATTTCTTAACCTGCATAAAGCTAAAAGGCCTTCTTTTATAACACTGCATGCTTCACCAGTTAAATTATATTGATTATTATATGTAATAATCAATGACATTCTATCAATGTGACAATGTCAAATATCATTCTTTGCTTTATAAAGTTATTTTTGAAACTTGATTATGAGTTTGGATTTTGTAATCTATATAAGAAAGACCATATTGGCCGGGTACAGTGGCTCACACCTGTAATCCCAGCACTTTGAGAGGCCAAAGCAGACAGATCATGAGGTTAGGAGTTCAAGACCAGCCTGGCCAATATGGTGAAACCCCATCTCTATTAAAATACAAAAAGTTAGCTGGGCATGGTGGCACACACCTATAATCCCAGCTACTCTGGAGGCTGAGGCAGGAGAATCAATTGAACCCAGAAGATGGAGGTTGTGGTGAGTGGAGATCATGCCATTGTACTCCAGCCTGGGTGAAAGAGGAAGACTCTGTCCGCCCCCCCCAAAAAAGATAATATTAACATTAAAGTGGTACTGTAGCTAAGTATTCTAATAGTACCTTATTTGAGATATACTAAATGTGCATCCTAGTTCCCATTCTCTAGTGATTATAAATTCAATATTAAAATCAAATTGGATAATACCAGACTAAAAATCAGGCCATGACAAAAATGTTAATTATTAGATGGCAGTATAATAGGAGATTAAATTAAAATATTGATTAAAAATATATTTTGATGGTCAATTCATATGATAAAAGTATCATTAAAAAAAAGAAATATATGTGAATTGAAGTTGTGGCTTATATAGTGTGTTCTAAGTTATCAGCCACTTCGTTTCTGCTTGATGTACTTACTGGTATAGATACAAAATTTTTAACACATGAATCTATCTGGTTGTATTTTTAAATTTCTTGCAATGTACAATATACATGTTATGATTCTCTAAAGAACAACTAATGTTTTAGGTTAAAATTTTTAATTATAATCCTACATACAGAATTCTGATTAAAGTTGTATTATTCTATTTTACAGACTCTTTGAATAGCATATTTTTCTTACAGAGCCCTGAGTTATAAAATATGGCCTTATTACTTTTCTGAAATAGCCATAATTACTGATTTAATATTTAAAAAATTGATTACCCATATGTAACTAAAGACAGAAACAGTCACTTGTGTCTCATTGTGTTCTTGTTGCCTTTAGGTAAGCATATTTTTATAATGTCATTTATTTTAAAAAAACATTAGGGGCCGGGCATGGTGGTTCATGGCCTCCCAGCACTTTGGAAGGCCAAGGCCAGCGGATCATAAGGTCAAGAGATCGAGACCATCCTGGCCAACATGGTGAAACCCTGTCTCTACTAAAAATACAAAAATCAGCAGGGCATGGTGGCATGCGCCCATAATCGCAGCTACTCAGGAGGCTGAGGCAGGAGGATTGCTTGAACTCAGGAGGCAGAGGTTGCAGTGAGCTGAGATTGCGCCACTGCACTTCAGCCTGTCAACAGAGTGAGATTTCGTCAAAAAAAAAAAAAAAGCATTAGGTAGAAATCTCTGAATATCCTTGTTGGATATACTAAAAAAATAAAGTACAGAAAACTAAATGACTATATTGGGAAGATGTGTACAAAAAAATTAAAATGTCATGTGGAAACCAAGATCCCAGAAAAATCTAGGAATTTAAAAGCTCTTCTAACAGTTCATAATCATCCTGACAAAAAGTAGGACACATTTTTCTATATAGGCATTTATACACCTAAAATATTAACTGTTGATACATAAACTTGAGAGTTTCTAAAAAACATGCTTGATAAAATCAATGAATACTTGCAGAATGTTCCCAACATCCAAGTTGTCATCATACACATCTTCCCAAATTCTGATACACTAAACCTAACTTTGTGACTCCACCAAGTCAAATGGTCACTTATTTTTAATTCACTAAATTTTGAAACATTTTCTTCTTTTTCCGTTCCTCCAATTATTGTTCATAATCATGATTTTTCAAGCTAACAGACTTTTTCCTTAAAAAAATCTCTACGTAAAATTAGTTATCATTTTGAAAATCATTGGCATATGATATGCTACAGAAATGCCAAGAACATTTTATTACATAAAAATTTGACAAATATTGATAGCCATGTAAAGGGCAAGCCTATATGAATTTTTATTTAATTCACCAATTATCATTTTTAAAGGGCAATTCAGTGCCTGAAAAAAGAAGTTAAATTACTCTGGTTTGCAATTGATTCCTTACTAGTGCTTGTTAGGTAACATCCATACCTCAGGGAGAAAAATGAGGTCACATTTTTTTCTTTACATTTTAAGAATCGGAGACATATTTGACTCAATTTAAAGACCAGTAAAGAGTGGTGCGTTTTTTTTTAATATTGTTCTGTTAAGTAATATATCATAATGTAAAATTAAAAATCTAACTTTTTAAATGTCATCAATTTCAGATATACGTTTTTTAGGATTATGTTCATTGACATGCTAATTTGCTAAAAAAGTACAATATTCTTTAGTGAACATAAAACTCTATATTTAATTTCCATGTGTGTGTAAAAAACATAATCTCTTATTGGTTTTCTGAGGTCCATCTTCCCTCCTTAAATTTCTTAATTATCTTGGTTTCACGGGTTTTGCTCAAAATCAAGGAATCCTTTGTGATGATGACCCATCATACCTAAACTCCACAGTTTATCTCAGTATAAGTTCTTCACAGAACCTCAAATCACTGATCTCATTTGTCTTGATCCAAGCCTCACAAATTACAATTAAGTAAGCAAGGAGTGTACAGATGGTCATCGTTGTGTTAGGGCCATTCTTGGTGCAGTCAGTCATTGGGGTAGGGTCTTATGATAGAAAAAGCATACTTGTTGCCTTTCAGAAGGCTCTAGGAAGGGCAGTCTTTTGAGAGCTGCTTTGGATGAGTAAAGACTTAAACTATGCTTATTGCATTTCTTTGCAAGGAATGTCATGGAGTAGGACATATTGGATTGTTGATATTATCAACCCTGAATGTGATTCTGAGAGTTCCAAGAGCACTCCCTCAGGGAGGCTTAAAGCGTACAGCATTGCTTGTGGCTAGATAAAAAAGATTTGTTTAACACTTCGGTTCAGTTTTAGAAAATGTGACAAAAATTTCCATGTAAGCCTCACACACTAACCATACTCTACTGAAATGTTTAAGGACACAGTGTTTTGCTATTTGCTTCGCTATTTTCTATATCTCACTGAGTGAGCTCAGATGAGAAAATGGGGTACATTTTCCAGGTCACCTTTAATATATGCAAAAATATTTCTTTGATTACAAGTGAATACTTAAATATTTTAGAATAGCAATGCTCCTTAGAATTATGCAAACTTGTAGTCCCTAATATTTATGCATGGATGTGTTCATTTCACAAAATGTCTCATTTCATTTATTAATCTCTCTCTACGTCTATCAATCTAGCTCCTTCTCTGTATCTATCATTTCTACACATACATATCTACATGCATATATCACAATGTATATGTGTGTGTGTGTGTGTGTGTGTGTGTGTGAGAGAGAGAGAGAGAGAGAGAGAGAGAGAGAGAGAGAGAATGTCTTTTTAACTAGACTGATCTGTTTTTCTAGGCAGCTATAGAGAAATTTTTTTCAGAAAATCTCTGCAAGCATGGTCACTCTCATGGTTTTAGAAGTTGGTATAACCTGGTTAGAACACTCACACTTTCCAGTGAAAACCACTGTATTTGTATTCAGTAATCATATAACAAAGAGGATGACCAGTCGGTATTTATAACGCCCCCTTCAAAGAGAGAACACAGACTTTCAGATGCATCTTAGTTCAGAGGAGCAGTTAACAAGCCCTGCAGAGGGGAATGCAGCTGGGAATACCTCACTAGATGTGTCAAGGAGAGCTGAATTTGAACTGTAAATCAAAACTTCTTTATTCATCGATTTTATTTGCTTCAGAGATGTTTTATCTTCATTTTTGATCTTCAGTTAGGCAGGAGCTGCTAATACTGTCTATAGGACAGAGAAAGGGGGTTTGTGCAAAGGAAGAAAGATACTAAGATATTATGCTCATCTCTCATGGTAAAAGTTGAAGATGATAAATCCTGTTGGCAGTATATGTTTCCAAATAGAACTGGTTCATTTTCCACATGCCACTTACTTCATTCTAATTTTTTTTTTCTGCCACAAGATGGTAAACACTTAAAATACCTGAGGGGAATTTATTCTATAAAATGTCTTTTGATTTCCACTGATTTTCTTACTTTTTTTTGGAAAAGCAAGCATATACACATTTTTTGTCGTGTGATTCAGATTCCCTGATGCGTACTCCTTTGGAGAATGGAAGAGGTAGTTATTTGGGTTTTAAGAAAGAAAATAAAAATATAATATTCTTGTATGTGTCTTTGGGGTACAGGACTCAAGTCACAGTTCAGACAACTCAATACATTTATTTCCCCATTTAGCAGCATCTGCACAAAAAAAGAATCAGGAGACTTTACCAGTGAATATTTCTAATGGTCTGAAATTACCCCAACAACAGCAAATCAAAAAAGAACAAACATTCTTTTTCTTTTCAAATTATTCATCTCTCAAGTGGCATTTTCTACATTCTTTTTCTCCCTAAAGCTATGTTTGAAAACAAGAGTTATTTAATAACCTTTTGAGCAAATGCAATCTATTTTTCTCTGGTCACCCCAGCCTGCAGAGGGATGGGGGTGGGCAGTCAGGAAACCAGCATTTTATCGGATTTTCCTTCACTTCTATTAGCAAACACAGCTTTCTTCAAATTCTACCACACCGTTGAGATTTCCCAAGGAGTGCCTACTTAATTTGTCATAAACCAATCTTCCAGACTACCATTTTGCCTCCTCTTCTCCCTCAGCTAATTCTAATGACTGTCACTGTATTCTTCAGAAAAGAAGTTTGAACTGTAAAGCCAAAGCACACAGAAGACTTTGCTGCCACTGTTGGTGGTCATCCAGGGCCTGTCCCAAGGTGGACTGTCTCTTGTTCCCTGCCTTCTGAATATGACATGCTGATGCTGCTCACTGGTGGTGCTACCAGAAATACTATTGCAGATGGTCATGAAAGATGCCACCACTGGGACCAGTGCCTGCCAATTTCTACATTGCAACAGCCACTGACAGATATCTAGGTCCTATATAGTTGTCTGTACTTCTGGCACCATTTCTCATGCTCCCCTTGACTTCATAACTGCTGACACCAACATTTCTGATGCTCCATGCTCTCAACATTTTGTGCAGGTTTTAAATAAGAGACATTTTTAGTTTTCATCTGCTCTTTTATTATAGGGCCTTTGGTCCAAGAATCAAGGCATGAATTTGTAAAGGGCCAACTGGAGAACAACTTGAGTGACCAACACCAAGCTGTATTCAGATTTGCCTCTAGTAAATTTGCTTTTGAACCAGATTGTGTACTTCTACTTTTTCTTCTTGTAGGATATGTGTTTCTCGGTTTTCATCTAAATAAGACCTTTGAAAAGCCAGTCTATAAGAATGCCAGATATAGCCATGTATTCCTCAATGCTAGGCTGAACACAAAAGAGATTCACATTGAGACTTTGGATAAACATCACTCAAATATTGCCACAGTGTAATACATGTCACATTGGAGCCCAGCGGAGTGAAGGCCACAGTGATCAGCTTTTTAAAAGAGAGTTTAATGTCACGGAGAATTAAAAATAAACATAAACATAAATGTAGTGTCTTTTTTAAATATAAATTGGTGACTAAAGTTTTGTTTGTGAATATCTACTCTTGGAAAATAAAAAGGGGAAAGTAAGCTGTTTGTCTTACTTTTTTTTTTTTTGCTAAAATTTTGTTTTGATTTTTCTTCCTTTGAAAAATAGAGCGGAAAGTACCACTAATGTCAGAGTTCCAAAAGGGTGTTTTGCCTCAAACATGAACAATGAAACAAAGATAAAATTGTACCAACTGTACTGTTCAATATAATTTAAGCAAAAGTAAAACCTGATTTAATGACGATAACTATACGAACATCTATAAACTAGATTCTTCTCTTCTGCTTGGACCTTAGGAGGACACAGCAGTAGGAAACAAGCCTCCCATAAGTGAAAGTGACAGCCTTGGGGATCAGGGACTAGGAAGCAACTGGATCTGCTCTGATCCATGGAAAATGATTTGGGTGAGAGTTGGAGAATATTGCCCTATTAGAGACCTGGAAACAGAGACTGCTACTTTTGGTAATCATGGGTAAACAACCCATCTACGTTCAGATTTCATGTCCTCCCGCTTCAGGGCAAGAGCTAGCACAAAAACTAAGTCATATTCCAAGAGAAATCATGAACACAATCCTAGCCAAAAGTTGCATATGTCCTGATAATAGAATTATCTGAAGATTGAATGTGTATATTCCTATAACATGGGTGAGAGAATGAGCAGATAGGATAGAAGGTATGGTGTCTCTTCAGTCTTTGTCTATAAGAATAAAATAAAGAGACCTCATGTGTCTTCCAACCAAGTACTAACCAGGCCTGACGATGCTTAGCTTCCGAGATCCGATGAGCTCGGGCACATTCAGGGTGGTATGGCCATAGACAAGAAATCTCATTTGTTTGAGGTTCTATATAAGTTGGAGGAAATTTAAAAAGATTTTCTGTCAAATGTCAAGTTAATCCAGAATATATACTACAGAACTTTCTCTTGCCAATTCATCTTCAAATCCTAAAGATGCCATCAAACATTCCATAGTTAGTAATGATGTTTGTAAATTAATATTCAATGAAATAATCTTTAAGGTTTCTTTGCTGTAAGAATATTTGTCTACAGATATAAAAAGTATCTACTTGAATTTCCCAAGATAGCCTTTTCAAATGACTCTAACCATCTATTTCATCCCCAGGAGCTCTTGTATTCTAAAGCAAGCAATGCTTTTAGTTAAATGTTTAATGTTTCTTGTAGTTAGCATATCAGTTAATGATAACAATTAGTGGTGCGGTAGAGTTGTAGTTTATATGGCCCGTTTACATTTTATAGTTTGTTAGGGTCTGCTGTAAAGTTCTATTCGTATAATATATTCCATTTTACAGGGTTTTATTCGAGAAGTTTGTTCTATGGTGTTAAGTCTACTGGCCTACCGATCAAGAAATTAGAGTTCTGGCCTCAGATTTGTCTCTGGACACATGAAATACACAAGACAAGTCCCTTCACTCCTTGGAGCCTCAGTTTTGCTATACCTGAAAGGAGTAGTTGAATTAGCAAGTCTTTTTTGGTCTGAAATATTTCTCTGTCTTAGATCATAATTTTTATATTAAATTTTAAATTTAACTTTTCCATTATTATCAACTCTTAATGTCATTTTCTTCTTTTTGTGCCTGGTAAAGTAAATTGACAGTTCTTGCTTCAAGTGTCCCTAATGGCTCCTTTGCATAGAATGTTAATTAGGCCCACAGTCCTTCCCTGGGTGTGGTTATCTTTTATCTTAAATGATGAAACAGGGTCTCAGGGGGTAATAACCTTCCTCAAACTTGTGCCAAGCTAGGATTTGAAAACAGGTATGCATAACTTCAAAATCCTTATTATTTTTATTAAAACACTAATTTATTAACCACATCTGTGACTTACTTATGTCGAAATACTGAGTCTCAATGCAATCCTCAATTGCATCGTTTCTGAGCAAAGCTACTAAAGTTTTATAATCATACACTTCACAACACAACTCCAGGGAAAGCTCTGCAGTGAAAAGCAACAAGTACTTACTAGAGCAAACATCTTGGCAAACAGAAAGCCAATGCTGTACATAGCAATCAAAAACATATATTTTCATAGCTAATTGGCAATCAAAATTAAGAATGGCCTATAGAAATATAATGTGATGAAGTTTTAAAATATCAATCTATGTGTGTTTTCTTTCTTCCATGTGTGTTTTGAGCCTGCCTTCAAACAGTTGGAAACAACCACAAGGCACTGGGGAGAGGATTATTAAACAAAAAGAGAAACCATAAATATTCAGTGTTTTGACATATAAACTAAGTAGTTTGGAATCAAAAGGTAAAGTCCTGTAGACAGTGAAACATGGGGACTGTGAGGAAAATCTCTTTTGCCTACTCCTGCCGTGAACAAAACAAATGACAGTCAGAAACAAGCCACCCTTCCCTCTGCAAGAAGAAATTTAATAATAATAATAAATAAGTATAATAATAATAAAGGAGCTGGCGGAAAGAATTATTTAAATTTGTATATGAAATGTTAAGCTCATCTCCAGTGGCCCATGTGTAAAACCAACTACTAACAAAACTGCAAAAGCTTTGGGAACAGAGCTGTGGTATGGAATACCCTCCAGGTTTCAAATTGGTCTCTTGTAGTACACAGGCCAGACTGAGCAAAGTAGCACTACAAAGGCATTGTAATCTAAATTGACATTTGTACTGTATCCCACAAAAGAGAGATAGGATGTGCATTCTGAACCCAAATACTGCCAGTTCAAATGAAATATTTAAATATCGACCAGAGGCACAGAGTATAATATTCAAAATATCTAAGATACAATCCAAAATTACTCAGCATACCAAGAACAGAAAAATCTCAAGTCAAATGAGGAAAGACAAGAGATGGCAATGCCAACAAAGCACAGATATTCGAATTATCTCTGAAGAAATTCAGTGTAGTTATAAAAATGCCCCAGTAAGAAATTATAAATACCCTTGAAATCAATGAAAACACAGAAAGTCTCAGAAAAGAAAAAGAAGACAGAAGAAACAAGTAGAGATTTTAGAAATGAAAAATACAATCAACTGAACCTTTAAAAACTCGGTTGATAGGCTCAATAATCCCTTTATCCAGAAAACATAAAGGACTCTCAAAACTCAAGTGTGAAAACACAAACAACCTAATTAAAAAACAGGCAAAAGACTTAATTAGACACTTCGCCAAACAGGATATATAGATAGAATAAGACATGAAAAGATTTCCAGTATCCTTAACCATTAATTAGAGGCAATTTAAAACTACAATTATACATACACTTATTGCATAAACTAGCACTCCTACTCCTAAATATTTAGCATAGGGAAATAAGAACTTATATTCATGAAAATAACTGTACATGAATACGTACATAAATATTTATAACATCTTTGAAATAGTCAAATACTGGAAACAACTCGTATGTCCTTCAATGGGTGAATGGACAAACAAGTCAGAGTTCATTTTTTTTAAAACTGAACACTATTCCAGAACAAAAAGAAACATACTATTTGTTAGCCCAACCTGTGTTATTTTGTAAACCCCACCATTTAGCACAACCTGGCCAGAGTGGAAAATTCCACTGAGGTCCAGGCTGTGAGAAACATCCTTTTGGGGATGTGCCAGGCCCAATCACTTTCCCATAGGAAACTCCTCTATTATCAGCAGCTAACCACACTGCCCCATCCCAATCTGCAACAATTCCTCCTCTCCTGTCCAGACCTATAACTGCCACAGTCTGTAAGTGGGCAATGGGCTCCAGTGATGGTGTCTTCTTCCACAGGCTTTCTGAATAAACCTGTGTTGTTCTTGAGCCAACAGCTCTCTCTCTCTTTCTTTTACCCTCACTCTCCTTGACATATCTTGCACTATTGATATCTGAATTTGGAATGATTCCAAGGGAATTACACTGAGTAAAAATGCCAATCACAGGGCCAGGTGCAATGGCTCACACCTGTGATCCCAGCACTTTGGAAAGGCCCAGGCGGGTGGATCATTTGAGGTCAGGAATTCAAAACTAGCCTAGCCAACCTGGTAAAACCCTGTCTCTACTAAAAATACAAAAATTAGCCAGGTGGTACAGGTGGTAATGGTACATACCTGTAATCCCAGCTACTCAGGGGGCTGAGGCAGGAGAACTGATTGAGCTTGGGAGGTTAGAGGTTGCAGTGAGCTGAGACCACACCACTGCACTCCAGTTGAGGCAACAGAGTGAGGCCCTGTCTCAAAAAAACAAAAGCCAATTATGAAAGAAAACTTATGAAATAAATTATACAAATTTCATTTACATAGTATCCTCAAAATAACTAAATTGTAGTGATGAAGAACAAATCAATGGTTGCTGGACATTAAGTTTTCACAGAGTGTGTGACTATAAAGAGATATAGCATGAGAGAGAATCCTTAGGGTGAGGAAGCATTTCTAATTTTGATTATGGTGGCAGTTACATAAATATGTACACATGATAAAATTTGAACATGTGATAAAATTTCATATCATATGTATATATGATAAAATTTACATATGTACATATAATAAAATTTCATAGAACTATACACACATGAGTACCCATAAAAAAACTGAAGAGATATGAATATACTCTGTAGTTTAGTTAATAGCATTTTTGTACTTATACTGCTTTTCTGGTTTTGATTATCATGCTATTGTTAAATAAGATGTTATCACCTTGGCACAAATGCTTCTCCCAGGAGGGAGGAAACTTTTTGGTTGTCTATGACAATTCCTCTGTACAGATTATAACTTTAAAAAAATTCCCCCAACCTCGTCACTTGAATATATGTTCACGGTAATTTGTAAGATACTTATTTTACCTATTTTGGTTGCAAAGACCCATCTGACCACATTCCTATATAAAGTATTTTGCAATATATAAAGAAACTCATATTGATGAAGTTAGGTTGTGCAATATGATAACCTCATAATGCTCACTGTTGTATCTGTAATGTAACTAATCAGTTTAAATGTACTATTTTGTATATGCAAAATAAAATTTCACCATGAGCATTTTTTTATAAAAAAAAAACACAAATGGAAACTCTGCAGCTTTTGCAAATTCTAGTTCAGTTAATTCAAAATATATTTTTTTGTAAAAATAAATTGAATTATCATATAAATATATAATGAGCATGTGTCAGATAATTATTTAACTTATTAATGATGGAACCAGCAAAAAGACAAAGCAGATTCAAGGGGCTATGAAAGATAGATGTTTACACAGTCAGTTAAAAAATTGACAAAAAAAAGATATATCTAAATTAGGTATAAAAATATTTAAAAGGCAGTAAAGCTAGAACACTTGTCCACACACACACATATATACATAACATAGACACACCCACACATATATATATGTACTTGACAAAAATTATTTGCATCTTTATTAGGCAAAAATCAACTGCAATTTCTTATTTTTCCAAGATAACATCTAATTTTGTGGGACCTAGGCCTTAATCAATATCCAATAATAAGTCAAGCAAAGTTACAAGCCCCTGAATAGTCAGATGACTTCTATTATTCTTTAATATGACATTTAAAGAGCATACTGGCATTATTTGGTCTTGTTTCCAAGTTTTGTAAATTATTTTCTTAATATCTTAAGTTTTTTGCCTTCTAGAGGAGGCATGCTAGTGGTCTCCATTACTGCCTATCAAACACTTTCTATAAATTGTTGCCTGTTCTTCACCCCTGGCTCATTCAGAAAAGGTTGATCACCTTTGCCCCAAGACTCTGAGTGTCATGGAAACTGGCTGTGTAGGTACAGCCATATCACATTAGATCATTAATAAACAAACATCCTCCCCCAAACAAAGGTGTGTTTTTTGATTACCAAAGGAAAGGATAACATAAAAGGAAAAGTCCTGACACTAGTACTTTGGTGTAAATGGACCATGGGAAAGTTATGCACATTAACCTGTTTGGAGCATCCCAATGAACACACATGAACGAAATCTAATTCATTTAACAATAATAAAAACAGCATTTCTGATCTTATGTTTTGTCATATAAAGTTACTCTACTGAAAATTCAACGGTATTCCTAGGAAGAAGGTATTAGAATGCATAACCAGCATCAGATTCTAGAGAGACAAACATAACACTTAATTTTGCAAAAGTAAATTTGCTTTATGACTGTAGCTTCTAATAAGGAACATCAAAGTGATGAAACAGGTAAAGGTATGCTGCAAAATCTACTGGACCGGAAGATAACTCTGGGAGAACACCAGAGCTAATCAATAAAAGGATCTGGCAGCAGGTACTTTAGATATGTTGCATTTTTAATTAAACCAGAGCATGAACAATTCATTTTTTTCAGTTAATTGTACAGTGTTTGATTTCTCTGGAGAAATTCAGGTCTGGTAAACAGTTTTCCTGAATACTTTCCATGCTAGTTCTAGTGTACTCACACTGAAGAAATAATCTAATTATTATGTGATTAATTGTAGACTGCTGTTGGTCTTAGGCTGATTACACTGATGGTTTATGAAGCAGAATCAGTATTTGGCTCAATGTCTTCTACTGAACTGGCAACTTCTACCTAGGGATTAGAACTACATTGAGGAAATATTTCAAACAGAAGTGTATGTAATAATTATTCAGTTAATTCCCATTGTTAGTCAGAGACATGCAGTTACTAAGCAATGGTAATTACAACTGCAGCATATGTACTGCTGTTGCCATGTTTAAATTAATGACTATTTTATTGTCAACATGCAAATATAGAAATATCCTGCATTAGTTGTGCAGACAATTCTTCTATGTTTCAGCAACAGTCAACTAAAATTTACTCCTATGCAAATTTAATTTTAATATGATATATGATAAAACAAGACATTTTATAAAATAGAGAATTAGAAATTCAAAAATGCTAATTTTTAATAAAGCCAATTAACACACACTAGAATTTAATGCAATGTTTGATTTTGCCAAATGATTTTTCCATTATTCTTTGGTATAATATTAAATTCAAAATGTGAAGAAAAACAAACATTCAGAAAATGCTAATTATTGAAAAGAAGAGAGAGTAAATTCAAGTTTCCCTTCAGGGATTACTTTTAAATAAGTGCCTGGTAACTAGAAAAAAAATCTCTTCATCTGCTACTTCTGAGATGCCTGTCTGTGTTTTGTCAGTGCTCTCTTCTATTTTATTTGAAATATCTTAGCTGTGTGGGACTTAAAATTCAACCTTTGATTCTTGGTGGTTCGTTGAATCATAATGGGGATGGGGACCAATTAAAGAAAAAATTATCTAAAATTTAAACCACAGATTAAGGAATATTTCTACTGTTATTTAACAAATGACTCTTGATGAATCTTTAAACAGAAAATAAAATATTGTTGAAGTCTATTTCTAGCATGGGGTTGAAAATAAAGTTATCCTTAGACAGAGTCTTTTTCTACATGCAAGGTTCAGAGAAATTTTTGTTTATTTGTTATTATTTTGAAGAAGATATTTAAAGTTATGAAATTTGCTAATGTGTGGAATACATAATATAATCTATTTCAATCTGAAAGAAGTACCTCATAAAGAGGGTCTAGTATTGCATTTTACAAAGTGAGGGAAATGTGGCATTCCACTATTTAAAACAAAGTAAAACTTTCATTACATTTTGTAGTTATTAAAATTTATAGCTATAATTTTTATCATTTTCATCCTTCCTATCCTCCCAACACTGGAAATAATTACTATTCAGTATTTGATATTTATCACTACCATAAATGTTTTCCATTTAGAAGTACATATGCACACACATAAATGTATATTTACTCTTAGTTTTTATATTAATAATTATATGTGATATATATGTTTTTCTGCAGCTTGACTTTTTTGTCCAAACTTAGGTTCCTAAAATTTATATACATATTGAAACATATAATTCCAGTTAACACATTTTCACTGCTGAATAGTATTTCACCACATAATTCATTTATTTTTACTTATGAATGTTAAGTCATTTCATTGTCTTTCATTACAAATAATACTGCTATAATTACGGTTGTATATGTATCTTTTATAGCTATCCAAGGGTTTCTATAACAGTGTCTTAAAATAGGAGTATGTTTAGTCCTGGTGGTATACAAAAACTCCCAGTAGTACACCAATATGGATAATCTTAAGGTATAAAGTTTCAGATCATCAGCTTTTATATGAATTCATTTACAACTGTCCTCCTATTTTACGAAAGAATTGACATCTTTATAATGACATCTCTTCTGATCTATAAATCCAGTTACACATGTTCTCCTCCATATGTTTCAGCAGAATTTTTTTAAATTCTTCATTTTTCCATATATTTTGATATACTTATGTCTAACTCATTAAAATCCTTTCTTAATTTTTAACTATTAATTTCCATATATTGCTAAACTCAAATGCTAATTTGTTTTATTATAAAAAAGTTAATAATTATACATATTCATGGGGTACATACTGATGTTTCGATACATATAATATATAGTAATCAGATCAGGGTAATGAGCATAACCGTCATCTCAAACACTTACAATTTCTTTGTGTTTGGAGCGTTCAACATTCTCTCTAGCTGTTTGAAAGTACATGTCATTGTGAATTATCATCATCCTAGTGATATGAAACAGTAGCATTTATTCCTCTGAGCTAGCTATATTTTTTCTGTACATTCTCTGGGGATTCCTATATAGGATAAATAAAATGTCTTCAAATGATAACTTTGTTTTCTACTTTTGAATCCTCAAAGATTTCCTTTTGTTGTCTTACTTCGTTGGTTAGAACCTCCCATTAAAATTTTGAAAATATATAGTGAAATGTAGATATTTTTCCACTATATTTTTTGTTTGTTTGGCTTTTAAGATAACATGTTAAATTTGTAAATGTTAATTTAATACTTTGACGATTAGGTCTATTTAGTTTTCCTAGTTTTTCTTGAGTTTTCTATAATTTTCTATTTTTCTAATGAATATTCATTTTCCCTAAGTTTTCAAGTTAATTAGCATAAAGTTATTTGTGATATAACAGGTTGTTAAAATGAGACTCCTGTCTCAGCCTTAGCTGATACCTCAGGACAAATAACACAATCACTATGAAGTATTCCCCTTAGAGTAAGTTACCTCCTATGAAATTGCCAGTATTTTTTTTTCATGATGAATTGCTATGGTGTAAAAAGCAAGAGCTAATAAGATCTGAAGAAAGCTTGTCTTTGGAGAGACTTGGCAGGTCCCTGCTTTTCTGGGTGGGAATGAAGCAATTTCCTTTTCCCTTGTTTTAGTAAGTTGAGTAAAGAGAACTTTAAGAGAGTCATGCAGAAAGGTTCAAATGTGTCTCCAGGAGTTGAGAATATTTAGGGAATGGTGCTTAATTCTCACAGAAACAAAGACAAGAGGTAATCTGGAGCTGACACAGCAGTGAGAGAGAAGGCCACCTTTATACCAAATGCTTTTCCTTTAAGAGAAGGCCAAGTATGCCTCCAAAAAGCTGGAGAAAAAGAGAGAGAGAAGGGCAAGGATTTGAGAGTTCACAGAATGGAGTTAGCTAAGAGTTATCTTAAAAGAGACTCAATCCAAAAGGATCATCTGAAGAAACAATGTGATCCAGATACAAATTCAAGGACTGAGGTAGAGTTATAATTGGCCACGCAGGCAGGGTATCTTCCATAAGGAGGATCCCCCAACAGGGGAATCTCTGAAGGAGTCATGCAAGTGCTCATGAGAGAAAGACCAAATAAGAGTGCATCCACTTTTGGCTTGTTGAACTGTTTGGTTCCCTTATAGATTCTGGATTGCAGACCTTTGAAGGATGCATAGGTCCCAAATATTTTCTCTCATTCTGTAGGTTGTCTGTTTACTCTGTTGATAGTTTCTTTTGCTGTGCAGAAGCTGTTTAGTTTAAATAGATCCCGCTTGTCAATTAGGACCTGGTTGTCAATTGCTTTTGAGCACTTAGTCTTAAATTATTTCCCAAGGCTGATGTCCAGAATGGTATTTCCTAAGTTTTCTTCTAGGATTCTTATAATTCGAGATCTTACATTTAGATCTTTCATCATCTACCTTCATTTAACTTTAATGTATGGTGAGAGGTAGGTGTCTACTTTCATTCTTCTGCATATGGAATATGTAGCTATGCTAGCACCATTGACTGAATAGAGAGTCCTCACTGTTTATTTGGTGACTTTGTTGAAGATTAGATGGTTGTAGGCATGTGGCTTTATTTCTGGATGCTCTATTCTGTACCATTGGTCTATTGTATGTTTTTTGTACCAGTACCATGTTGTTTTGGCTATCACAGCCTTATACTATGGTTTAAGTCAGGTAATGTTATGTTTCTGGCTTGGTTCCCTTTTCTTAGAATTGCTTTGGATATTCAAGCTCTTTTTTATTTCCATGTGAAATTTAGAATAGTTGTTTTCTAATTCTGTGAAAAATGGCATGCATAGTTTAATAGGAATAGTGTTAAATCTGCAGATTGCTTGGGGCATGATGGTTACTTTAATGATATTAATTCTTCTAATCCATGAGCATGGAATTTTTTTACATTTTTTTGTGTCATCTACGATTTCTTTCAACAGTGTTTTATAGTTCTCTTTGTAGAAATCTTTCAGCTCCTTGGCTAGATGTATTTCTAGGTTATTTTATTATTTGTGTGACTACTGTTAATGGGCTTGTGTTCTTAATTTGGCTCTCAATTTGAATGTTGTTGGTATACAGAATTCCTACTGATTTTGTATATTGATTTTGTATCCTGAGACATTACTGAAGTCACTTATCAGTTCCAGGAACCACCTGGTATACTCTTTAGAGGTTTTTAGGTATAGAATTATATTGGCAAAGTGAGATAGTTTCACTTTTTATTTTCCTATTTGGATACTTTTTATGTCTCTCTCTATTGCCTATGTGGTCTAGCTAGCACTTCCAGTACTATGTTGAATAGGAGTGGTGTGACTCAGAATTCTCGTCATGTTCAAGTACTCAGCAAGGAATGCTTTTAATTTTTGCCTATTCAGTGTAATGTTGGTTGTGGAATTATCATAAATGGCTCTTTTTGTTTTGAGGTATGTTCCTTTAATGCCTAGTTTGTTGAGGGTTTTTATCATTAAGAGATGTTGAACTGTATCAAAGCTTTTTCCATGTCTATTGAGATGATCATATAATTTTTGGTTTTAATTCTGGTTATGTAAGGAGTCACAATTATTAGTTTGCATACATTGCAAATTAATAATTTAACAGAATAATTCTATCCAAATTATTCTTTTGGATAGAACAATTTCTTTTCTTTTGGCTGTATAACTTGCAATAAGATTGCTGAGCCAGAGTGGTAGTTCTTGCATTCCAGGAATAAAGCCTACTTGTTCGTGGTGAATGAAGTTTTCGATGTGTTGCTGTATTTGGTTTGCTAGTATTTTGTTGAGGATTTTGCATTCATCAGGGTTATTGGGCTGTATCTTGCTTATTTATTTATTTATTTATGCCATATCTTTGCCAGGTTTTGGTATAAAGGTCATGCTGGTTTCCTAAAGTGAGTTAGGGAAAAGACAAGCAAACCCATTAAAAAGTGAGCAAAAGGCACAAACAGACATTTCTCAAAGAAAGGCTTTAAAGCAGCCAGCAAATATGAAAAAAAGCTCAACATCACTAATCATCAGAAAAATGAAAATCAAAATCACAATAAGACACCATCTCACATCAGTCAGAATGGCAATTATGAAAAGCCCCCAAACAATAGATGCTGGTGAAGCTGTAGAGAAAAGGGAATACTTACACACTATTGGTGGAAATGCAAATTAGTTCAGCCACTGTGGAAAGCAGTTTGGCAATGTTTCAAAGAACTGAAAATAGAACTACCACTTTGGCTCAGCAATCTTATTACAAGGTATACAGCCAAAAGAAAATAAATTATTCTATCCAAAAGATAACTGTACTTATATGTTTAATCACAGCACTATTCACCAGAGTAAAGAAAGGGAATCAACCCAGGTATCTGTTAATGGTGGATAGGAAAAAGAAAATGTAGTACATGTACACTATGGAACACTATGCAGCCATAAAAAAGAACAAAAATCATACCCTTTGCAGCAACATGGGTGTAGTTGGTGGTCATTGTCCTAAGCAAATTAATGTAGAAACAGAAAAACTGTATGTTCTCACTTACAAGTGGGAGCTAAACATTGGGTATTTATGGACATAAAGATGGTAACAATAGATATTGGGAAGTGCTTGGTGGGGTAGGGAGGGGCCAAAGGTTGAAAAACTATTGACTATGATGCTTACTACCTGAAAGACAAAATCAACCATGCTCCAAACTTCAGCACCACACAAGATATCCATGTAACAAATCTGCCCATGTAACCCTCAAATCTAAAATAAAAGTTGAAATTATTAAAAATAAAAAGGTGCATCTTCCATATCAAGAGGCAAACTATTAGCTATATTAGCATTTGTCCTTTTCCCTTAGTCCCCTTTATCCTTAATGTCTTCTCTGAAGTAGTAAAACTGCAGCTAATCAGTTGGAAAAAAGTGGAGAAGGAAAAGAGATGAATCCAACCATCCTTCCTATCATTACCACTTACTAAAGACTGAACCAGGCTTAACTGAGAGGAAGGGAATCTTTTACCAGTTCAGAGTATTGATATTAACCTGGACTGGACTTTCATTACTCAAAATGAAAGACTTTTCATTTCTAAGACACTAGAAAAATTACAAACCTTGCTAGAGATTTCTTCCAATGGAAAACAAAATACTTTTTTACTGTATCTTTGCACAAGAAGGGTAAGAAAATGGGAAGTTCATTTCTGCTTATATCTAAAAAGGTCCAGTCCATTAAACTGGTATGTTCTCTGGTATTGTTTTTAAAATCTCTGCTTGTCTGTAGCTATATTCCACTTTGATACTTATTTTATTTTTATTTGTTCTTTTTATCAGTTGTTGCCTGTTCTGTTAGCATCAAAGAACATACTTTTGTCCTTCTTGATGCTCTTTATTATATCTTTGTTATTTCATTATTTTAAATGTTTCTTCATTATTGTCATTTTTAAAATATTTAAATTTATTCTGTGAATCTTTTCTTCAGCTTCTTAAATAGAACATTAAACTCATTGACTTTCAGCTTTTCTTTCTTCTCAACTATAAGCCAATGACAGTATGAATTTCTGACTAACACGTATTCCGCTTCTCTCTCAAATCTATTCTCTAGTTTTTGATAAAATTCTTCTTTGCCTGTCTGGTTATTTAGAAGTTTCTTTTCTTTCTTTCTCTCTCTCTCTCTCTCTCTCTCTCTCTCTCTTTCTCTCTCTCTCTCTCTATATATATATATATAAAATACCTCTATCTCTCTCTATATATAGAGATATTATATACACACATATATGTTTATATATACACATATCTATATATATAGAGAGAGATATTATATACACACATATATGTATACTTTTTGTTATAATGTTTGTTATTGATTTCTAATCTTTTCTTTCTCTCTCTCTATATATCTATATATAATCTCTCTCTATATATAATATCTCTCTCTCGATATATATATATATATTTATGTGTGTGTGTGTGTGTATATATATATATATTTTTTTTAACCGTAACATTTAAGTTTAATAAGAATATTGCTGTAACTACCCCTGATACCAACTTGAGACAGACAAATTCCTACACAGACAGGGATGGGTCTACAGTGAAACTCAACCTTCAAGCCAAGAGCAGCCTAAAGCCTGAAAACTGAGTTACCAGTTCTGGATAGAATCCATGGACCAGAATGAGAACTTTCATCCCCATCTTACCCAATATCTGAACTGATTTTTTCTGAATTATGCTTTTTAACCAATTGAATGGTGCTTTTTCCAGGCCATCCATAAACCAATCAACACACATTCTCCCATTCTAAGCTCATAGAATCCACTTTCTATCCACTTGCAGGTCCCCTCTTGCTATCCAGTTTCAGGGATACTGGATCTCTCTCTCTCTCTCTCTCTCTCTCTCTCTCTCTATATATATATATATATATATATATATATATATATATATATATATAGTCATTTTTAAAATCTTTAAATTTATATATATAGAGAGAGAGAGAAAGAGAGAGAGAGAGAGATATTATATACACACATATATGTATACTTTTTGTTATAATGTTTGTTACTGATTTCTAATCTAATTACAATATGGTTATTTAGAGGTTCAATGCTCCAAATAACCACATTGTAATTAGTTTAGAAACCAATAATGAACATCAGTATGATATTAATTCTTTGAAATTTGTGTCGTTTTATGCCTTGGTATATAGCTAATTTGCAAAAATACTCTCTATGTTCTTGAGAAAAGTATCTGTTTGCTAATTGTTGCATAAGTGTTCTATTTTTTATTATATCATTACCATTAATTATATTATTCAAATCGTTTTTCTGCAGGATATAGCAAAAATGAGGGAAATGTGGATAGATTCATTTGTCCATATAATTCAGTCAATTTTGTTTTATATGTATTGGAGGCCACATTTTATATGGATGCCTAATAATTAACTAATCTTTATGTTCCCAACACAAAGAAATGATGAACATTTGAGGCAATGGATATTCCAGTTACCTTCATTTGATCATTATGCATCATAATATGAATATAAATATAATCTGCATATAAATATATACAGATATAGAAACATCATGTATACCTTCAAAATATGCGTAACTATTATATATCAATAAAAAGAGTTATTATAGCTTCCAAGGAATGTAATTTTTTTACTATTGAGATTTTAAAGCATCAAAAAATTAAAGTATTAAGAGTGTACCCTATGCTCTCTAGATAAGATTGACCCTGCCCAGGGATAGCATGGTATAAGGAACTCTCCAGATATTTAAGAGATCATAAAGGAGGCCTAAAAAAATCAAACTAAGAACATTCTTCCCAGTCTTTGATTCCTCTATGTGTGAGTGTCCAGAGATAATTCAGAGTACTCAAAAGAAAAGTGTCATTCCCTTCAGTCTCTCAGTTCTAAGATATAAGACGTCAGAATACTTTCATTTGTATTTCCCAAAATTCACAGCTTAGACTTCACTACCTCTACTGAGATTATCAAATCTAATCTCACTGATTGTATACCTAAGTGTGGAAATGCTGCACCATACAGTGATACTGTTTGACATTTTGGAGAACTGAAGATTGTTTTCCAAAGTGGCCATACTATTTTACATTTCTACCTTGAGGCTTCTAGTATTTTCATTGTGTGTCTTTTTGATTACAGCCCTCCTAAATATGAAAAGTTATCTCATTCTAGGAGTCAAATACCTTTAAATATGTATTTTTAAAGGTGTTATAAGTTAATAAATGTGTCACTTCTATTAGAGAGCCTTTGAATTTGTGCCTTAATCAATTACACATGAATGAATATACACAGACATTGTGTGTGTGTACATGCAGAGAGAGAGATATATATATTAATAATAAATATTGCCAATTTCCATGTTTCCATGATTATCTTCTATGCACAAAGCAGTTGGCACAGATTTACTTATTCCTCAGATTAATATAGTAAATTCAAGGTAACTTCTCTCAAGCCCTATCTTTGAAAACTATTTTAAAAAGTCAGGATTTGAAGTACAACCCTACTTGCCAGCCCTGCTTACCAGTCTTGGCATATAACTGTTCAATGAATATATGAAAATGATATCAAGAGAACAATAGAGGATAGATACACATGCCATATGAACAAAACGCAGTATTTTCTGCAAAAAGAACTAATATTCCAGTGCAGTATGACATCTTATCTGTTTTCGATTTGCTAGGTTCTCCATCTACAATTTATTCTTATGACGTAGTCATCAGAAATATTATGTAGTTGTCAAGGTGCAAGTATTTCTTTAAAAAGTGTTTTATATTATATTTTAATTTACAGTGGATGTGTTAACTTTTAGAAATAATTACTATTAATATTATAAAAACTGGAAATTTGGGGAATGAGAATATATAACAGGGGATAAATATGTACCAAAATAAGAAAAAATAAATTTAAAAAATACCTGTATCTTAAAATATAGGCCACTGAAATCCAATACAGGTCATTAAAAGGCAAAACCATCTATAAAAATAATCATATGTTGAATGGACAGTGAATTGTTTTTCCTAATACAAGGATTTCGCAAATCACTGAAAAGTAGACATGCATTTTATTAAATTAACATTAAGGGAGTTGGCAAGAATTTAAATAATAAAATAAAGAAATGTCTAAAAAATGCTTTTCAATATTCAAACTCACTTCAAATTAATAAAATGCAAATTAAAACAGCCACCAAATGAAATTTTTACCTAACAACTGAAAAAAGTTGATCATATAGTTACAGTAAGTGGGTGAAGATATAGAAATTTTTCTATAATGATGGTTGAAAATAAATTAGCACAATTCCACATGAGTGAATTTGTTTTAAATATGTTATTAAGGAATATTCAAAATTAATAAATTAAATATATAATGTATAGGATTTATTCAGTACATTGTGATAGATAAATTTAATAAGTATTAAAATTATACTGACAACATTTTTAACTAGCAAGGAAACATTGTTGTCATATAGCTTAAGAAAAAGCAAGATAACATTCTGATTCCACTTTGATAAACCATATACCTGCTGTCAATTTCTCAATCAATGCAGGTAGGCTAGGCTCTGCTGCAATAACGACTCCAAAATCTTAGTTATTTGGCATCACTTAAATGTATTGCTTGCTCATAGAATGTTCACTACAGACCTGGGCAGTTCTCTTCAGTGTGTAACCTCTATGTCCTATCTTAATGGTCAAGGCTGACCACCTCAACACCAAGTCTCTTCTTAGATGGGAAAAATGAAAGACTAAAAATCTGTATTTCACTGTCCCCATCCTAAAGCGACATCTCATTGGGTAAAAAAGGGCTGAAAAGTGTGGTCTTTCATGTGGAAAGTTAGATGTTGCTGTCATTGGTAATGTCTACTGCACACAGTACAATTCCAATTTGATAAATTATATTCTTTGTCTATCTATCTGAATACAGACACACGTGTCTTGAGAAATATATACGTACTCTGACTTTTATTAACATTGGGAATGTAAGGTGCTAACAGAACAGTAAAATTATTTGCTTTGTTATCTGTTCATGGATGGTAATATAAAAATTTAATTATAATATGTTAATATATTGCCATATATGTTCTACAATATGTTCAAGGCTATATTTTGACATCTTATAGAAGATATATGTCAATATACTGACATACAGCCAATCCAACAAATTAGGATTGTCATGAGAATGCTATCAGAGCTGGATTGGCAGCCTTCTGGGCTTAGCCCTTTGGTATGTATTTAGGATGAATTGCTTTCTTGGAGAAACCTGTGGATGCCGTTTTCCCTGTCCTGTGAATTCAAGTTAGCATGTCAATAAATTCTCAATGCTTTCTCAATGCAAAACTTCTTCTAAATTTCTATCTGCCTCCTGGCATGGCTACTTACTGAGTTGCAACAATGTTTACAGAGCTTGCTGTTTTCAAAGCTCTTTTAATGGATTATTTCATTTAATCCTCAAAACAACTTTGGGAGGTAGATCTTATAGTAGATTACTAAGTAGGATATGAAATTTAATCAGTTTTAGAAAGTGCAATCGGTTCCCCAGGCTAAATAATTTGTCCAAAGTCACAATTAGTAGCAGACAATGTCAGAATTCAAATTAGTTTTTAACTGCTCATACACCCTCTCCATCATATATCTCATCCTATTCAGAATTCTTTGAGGAGGGTAGTATGACAATATACTCATTTTATTCCTATACATGAATTCATTATAATTAAATGATTTTCAAATGAACCATTACAAGGGTTATTGAAGAGTAGACTACTCTTGACAAAGCCTAGAATTAGGATTCCTGACTCGGTCTGCCACTGATTGACCAACTGGAACTCTGCCTAAGGGATAGTTGGAATGTCCCATAAGAAACCACTCAATTATTGATGTTCTTTGGGGATATAGTCCTACCCATTTAAAACAGTTTCATAAAACCAGTACTACCGGCAAAGTTTGCAGTCCTCAGCACTCAGGTAAAGCCAACACCCTATTCACTTCTTTGACATATTTTTTAAATCTAAAATAAATAGGCAATACAGTCAACTTGAACTTTACACCTAGTCAGGTAGAGATTTAAAAAAAAAATCTGTCTATCTCAGGAAAAAGCAAGAAAACATTTTTCTTGCTTTTCACAGCAAGGCAAACTGAAATAGTCCCTTAAAAAGCAGAACTTGCCATGGCACCTGTATACCTATGTAACAAACCTGCACATTCCACACATGTACCCCAGAACTTGAAGTATAATTAAAAAATGGTTAGGTTGTATATCTATTTAACCATAATAAAAATGGCCATAGTTGTTTATTTAAAAAAAAAAAAAGCAGAACTTGCTTAGAATAAGATCTCATTTTTTTGTAAGTAAATGAAAAATGCTTATGTTTGTACATTTATTACTTTTGTCCCAGAAAGAATATGGGGAGCCTTGCAATGATACATAAATACAAGACTACAGCTTAATTTTAGAAGCAAAAGAATTGCAGAATCTTTGCTATGCATGAACCACAATTTGATCTAAACTTTTTTTTTTTTTTTTTTTTTTTTTTTTGATATGGAGTCTCATTCTGTCACCCAGGCTGGAATGCAGTGGAGCCACTTCAGCTCACTGTAACCTCTGCCTCCTGGGTTCAAGCAATTCTCCTGCCTCAGCTTCCTGAGTAGCTGGGATTACAGGTGTCAACCAAAACTCCTGGCTAATTTTTGTATTTGTTGCAGAGACAGGGTTTTGCCAGGTTGGCCAGGCTCCTCTCGAACTCCTGACCTGAAATTATCTGCCATCCTAGGCCTCCCAAAGTGCTGGGATTACAGGCTTGAACCATGAAGCCCATCGTGTTCTAAATTTTTAATTGGAAAGATGGACATCAAAACTTTTCTCCCTCATGGGCTAGCCTCTTATGCTTTTGTGTTAAATTACCAAAAGGAATCACAGTTTTGGAGACATACAATAAAAATTCGAATAGAGAACTGAATAGAAAGATTGCTCTGCAATGTTAGAATTATATAGCACAATTGCTGAGATTAGAAAGGTTAAAATGCTAAGGATCAGCGACAGCTCTGGACTGTATATGAAATATTTAATCAAACAGCTAGAATCAAAAATATAAAAACAAGCCAAAATATTGAAGTAACTAGGTCATGCAAATGTGCTAATAAATGTCTGTTTCTGTGAGTGAGGTCAGCTCCACCAGAAGCTGCATGTTCCAGGAGAGTATCCCGGGTGAGTATTCTAATTCTATACAGAGTTGTACAGACAGTGGGGGCAGGGTCCTTTATGTTTGACTTGGATGATCCTTCTAATAGCATTTTCTTGTCATGTGTGTTTTTATAAACCACTGAGATAACAAGTCGCCTAGAACTTTCAGGTATCCTGTGTATGTTTTCTGTTGAGCATCACCATGATGCCCTTTCCTGTAGGATTCTGCTTATATGAAATGCAGAAGATAGAAAAGGAAATGCCATTAGCATCATGGGAGGCCATTGCAGGAATATACCTGTGCAGAAGAGGAGATTTTGAGAATCACCTGCTTTAGAAACCAAGTAAGCTACAATTAATAGAAGTTACAATTACTGAGGCTTATCAGTGCTTCCAGGTGAGCTCCTGTATGTCATCAAACTCTAACACAGGTGTCTCCAAACTGCGGCCCCCTGAGGCCATTTATCTGCCCCACCCCCCCCACCCACCCCCACCCCCCACCCCCCACCCCCCGCACTTCAGGAAGGGGCACCTCTTTCACTGGTGGTCAGTGAGAGGAGCACAGTATGTGGCGGCCCTCCAACGGTCTGGGGGACAGTGAACTGGCCCCCTGTGTAAAAAGTTTGGGGACACCTGCTCTAACAGCTTTGTGACCCAAGCCTGCCACTAGCTCATTCTCTGTATTAAAATCCTTACTGTTTAGAATACCCAGAATGGCTCATATTTTCCTGGCCAACCTCTGATACTCCAGCAAATGTGCTTACCAAAATAGCTTCTCAGCAGCTGTGATGTCAAAGAAAGTCAGAATCTGTTACTTCTCAGTGTCTATAAAAGAAAACGTAACAAGTTACTCATAAGACATACATCTATTCTCAGTGTAAGAGAGCTTTCCCTCAACAACATCCTTCAAATAAAGTTTAATAGTGCTGTTTTATTAAACATCCTTCCATAGAGGGAGGTGGCGGGTAGTGCACAGGAGCAAGAGCTATACAATGCTGTCATGGCACTCAGCTCCATATTGACACAGATTGTTTTGATAATACATTTTAAATTATCTGACTTAATTGACAGTCTATTCTCCAAGAGGGTCTTTGCTTAGTTCAGTTTTAATAAATATCTATTGGTTCCGTTACATTACATCAGAGAGCATATTAATCTAGAATGTATCATGTTAGGTAACCAGTTAAATACAGGTTTATAAAACTTAAGGACAATTCACCTATATATAATATTATCTGTCTCTACTGAGCACCTAACAAGACGAAATTCCTGATTAGAGTCTCACCTTGGAAGTTATGAAGGTTCTGCTTTGAAAATTGTTTTACATCCTCTCTACACAAGGATATTTCAGCAATCAGAACATATTGATAAATTTTTTAAAATATGTTTTAATAAATTTACTTATATGGATTTTCTTTCAAAAATGTGAATGCCCTTAAGGAGAGTGATTTATATTATAATATTTTATATCAAAATTGACTTGATTAACTAAATTATAAAAGTAGACATTCTTTGTGGATTGCCTCTATAAATTCCACGAAAAAGGCACCTCTCTTGAAATCAACATTCTTATCTTTCTAATATTTATTGACTAGAATTCATCATCATCTGAAGAAATTCATATTGATGCTACCTAAAGCTTCTAAATACAAAAGGGTCATCATTGCATTTTTTAAACTAACAATGTAAATGTATTCATTTATCTAAAAAATATTTATTGAATACCTACTAGGTGTCCAACCTTGTGTTTAGAAGCTATGATACAGCAATTACCGACACAATACCTGCTCTCATGATCTAGTGGTAGGAACTAGAAAATAATAAAAATAGGTAGTATGTTACTGGGTAGTGGGTGACATTAAAAACTATGGAGGATAATGGAATAAGGAGTGATGGAGTGAGCATCCCAATTTTAAATAGGATTATTAGAAAGCCTGAATGGTATTGTAAGATTTAAATAAGGAAAGATCAGGAGCAATGAAGATATATGGGAAAACATACCACTCAGAGAAGATAACTGGTACAAAGGTTTGACAATCAACAAGGTCAGTGAATATGGTGCAGCATACAAAGGGGAAAGTAGGAAGGGTGCGGATCCAAGAAATAATCAGGGGCCAGATTCTGGAGAGTCTCCTAGGCATTGTAAGGATATTGGAATTTATTCCGAACGACCTGGGTAGCCCCTGAAGGACTTAGGGCGGCCAAATGATTTGATCTGATTCTCATTTTAACTAGATCACTCTGACTGCTAGGTAGAGAAATCAGACAAATCGGAAGCTATTATTTCCAGGTGCATCACTTTACATTTATCTCACTGAAATTCCTCTTTCACTTTTTCTTTCAGCATTTATCTGTTTGAGATCCCCCTAATGCATTATGCCCACCTGAAGAAGAGCTCTATCAACTAGCTTTGTATTTCACGTTGTATTTCTTCCTCCAGGTTGCTTACAAAGTGTTAAACAAGAATGGACCCAGCACTTAGAATCTTCCACAATTAACACCTTTACATCCAAGTGCGTAATTGAGTTTTGAACATTTATTTTATGATTTTAGGTGATAAAATGAAGATACACAATCATACATTATGCCCATTTACAATAGACTCTCATCTATATAAACCAAATGCACGAAGGAAAAAGGGCCAACCAGAAATATCCTAAATGTCCACGATTATTTTTTCCTTTTTTTTTTGACTTTCAGTATATTTTATTCATATGAAGAAATAACAATTATTAAAAGTCACAAGAAGTCATCCTCTACAAACACACTGTTGTATGTTGAGTTCTCTGAAAGCAAACACTAAAAAGTTTGGGGTGAAAGATACTTATTAGGGATCAACCCCTATGAAAGGAAAGGGAGGGAGCAAGATTGGGCATAAAGATAATTCAAACTGCAGTTTAGGTCCCACAACCTCAGACAACTTGGTAAGAATCCTGGAACAAAAATTGCCAATGAGAATATTATTCTTTAGACCAAAATGTCCTGGCCTTTGTGTCCCTACTTTGATCAATAAATAACTGAAGTCCTGGTCTCAAGTGAGACAGTTTTCTATAGTTGAAGGAGACCTGAGGTACTGACAGCTGAAGTTTTCTGCTGACTAAACTCCTTTTCAAGTGAGTTCTTCCTTGAAAAGGGATCCACGTGATGCACCTCTGTATTTTGCATATACACATGCCTGAGTCAGAGTATGTTGGCATTGTCTACCTAGCCTCTTACTCATCCTCCATTCTCTAAGGAGAAAAATAAAACTGAGTTAACAGATTCTTTGATAAAAGTAAAAGAAGAAAACAAGGATTATAACCAGTTAGGCATCTCTAGGAGGTATGGGAGGGATGAGAATAGGGATACTTTCATATGTTGTAATGATTAGTACAGGAAGGAAACGTTGACATATCAAGATATTGGAAGACAGTTACTGTTAGAAGTGTCGGAGTGTGGAGAATTTGTTGGAAATTCAGTGATGGCAGGATTGTTGGGGGTTATTGCTGTCTTGTACTTAGATAACCTTAAAGGTTATCACACAGAGTTGCACATAAAACTTAGTAAGACTTTAATATCACCAAGTATGTACATATAGTTTACATTTTCCCAATTGTCATTATGTTTTCATGGTTTATTCAAATCAGAATAGTCATGCACTGCAATTGGTTGAAATGATCAAGTCTCTTTCAATCTCTCTAATTTTTCTTTCCAAGCTGTTTGTTAGAGATGGTGAAACATTTGTTTTACAGAGTTTCCCAGTTTTTAGGTTGTACTGATTTCATCGTGATAGAGCATTTGTTCATTAGAGGCTGGATAAATGCTTGATTAATTCCTTTTATTTCCCAATATTCAGAGATATTTCCTTAACATCCTACATAAATCACCAGTAGAATTTTGTAAAATTCTATCATGGTTTCCTGGATTTAGGTTTATTCAATGAGTTTCAATCCGTTTCAGTTATTTTCTTATTGATGATCAAATTATACCATCTTTGGCCAGTAAAAGTCCTTTTAAGTTGATCCTGGAATCTTTTGCAGGTCACTCCAGTTGTCTTGATAACTTTATTTTCTTCCAGCATAAAAAAATTTTTCAGGTTTATCTATTAGCTTGCTCAAACATAGAAACAAACATGTCTCTACTAATCCCTAGATTCTTTGTGTGATGCAGTCAAGAAATACGTATTTTTAAAGACAACGTGTTCACATAGTTATTTGAATTTCAATTTAATATTTAAAGGTTTCTATTTAATTTTATATCAAATTTCATTTTGAGACAGGAAAGATCTTGGTTCTAACTACAATAACTATGCATTAACTATATTAGCATATTTGTTTATATTACTTATATATTATATACACACATATATATAGTTTCAAAGAATGCTAATAATAATATGAGTTTTTGCAGTTATTTTTATCCTTAGGATTTATCTGCAAATATATACAAATTACCATACATAAAGTCATTTGAGATAAATCCTTGACATATAGTCATATTCATTTATTTCATTTTACCTTTGACTTTTAGGTATTATTATTTATTTTATTATTATTATTTTTTGAGATGGAGTTTCATTCTTTTTGCCCAGGCTGGAGTGTAATGGTGTTATCTCGACTCACCACAACCTCTGCCTCCCAGGTTCAAGTGATTCTCCTGCCTCAGCCTCCCAACTAGCTGGGATTACAGGCATGTGTCACCATGCCTCGCTATTTTTGTATTTTTAATAGAGACAGGGTTTCTCCATGTTGGTCAGGCTAGTCTCGAACTCCCAATCTCAGGTGATCCACCCGTCTTGGGCTCCCAAAAACGCTGTGATTACAGGTAGGTATTAATTTTAAAAATTTGATTTTGTTTTATTATAAAACATTTACATGGTTCTAATTGTGTATTCAGAGAAGTTGCTTTCTTCACTTGTTCCCACCTCCCTCTTATAGAAAAATATTTTTTAAGCTTTTGGTTCATCCTATCATTTAAAAAATATGAGAAAAAAGTATGTATTTGCACAGGTTTTATAGAATGAATAAATCACATTCACAGCTTCCTCTTTTCTGAATAAAAGGAAGACTGTTATACAAAACCCAAAACTTTTGTCCACTTTGATTTTTTTCTTAATCTATCTTGCAGATCACCTCATAAGTGTATATATTTTCTTGATTTCTCTTTATATTTACATGTTACCACATAATATAGATAAATCATAGTTTGGTCCACCATTCAGTTAATGGACATTCAGGTTGTTCTCCAGCTTTTGTGTAATATCTTGTTCTAAAATACATTTGGCATATTGCATATATATCTCCTCTCTAATTGTCTGAAAATAATTTGGTTTCTGTGTATAAAAAACTGCCTGGCAGATACTCAGTAATTAGTGTTTTAAATAAATAAATAACAGTTAAGAAATAAACTAGATTACATATTAATTTCATATTTATAAAAATTTCCCAACACCATATTTCCTTCCAGTTTTTTTTTTTTAAACAAAATTCATTGAAGAGTAACCTGACATTTGCTTTCTTCATTTCTTTATTTTCCATTATGTCTTCTGCTCCTATAAATCTGCTGCAATAGATCTGGCCAAGGGTAAACCCACTGTTTTAAAAAAATTTAATGAATGTTTTCAGAACTTAATTTTACTATAATTTACCTTAGCATTTGACACAATTAATAAGGCTTTTTTTTCTTAATTATATTACCACACTCTCCCAGTTTGTGGACTCCTTCTTAGCTGGTTTTGTAAATTTCTCAATTTCCTCATAATACCACAATTTTTATTTTCTCAGAATTACATTTGGCATTCCTTCACTTCTCTCTCTGTATTATTCCCCTCCTGTCACTACTTTTCATTAAATTTTACAGCATCTCTATGAGATGACATCCAAATTTACATCCCTGCCAACTTCTTACATGAATTCCAAACTTGTATGTCAAATTTGCCTTTGAAATTTCCACATAGGTGCTCACATCCTCATGTGCAAAACTGAAGATGTAATCTTTAATTTTCCCCCATACACAATAGATGTTCTCCAATCCTCCATGACAGTTCTTATAACCAGAACATTCATTTTTTTTAAACCAGAAATCTAACATTTTTATACTAAGTATTCCAGGTACACTCATTTTGTTTCAACATATGTACTTTCTCTTCTCTGGTCACTTCCATGACACTCATACCAGTCATCATCACATCTTATTCATACTACTCCAATAACTCCATTCTTTTTCTACAAAAATCCACTCTCAACCAGGTATGATAGCTCATGCTTGTAATCACAGCACTTTGGGAGGCTGCAGTGGGCAGGTCTCCTGAGGTCAGGAGCTCCAGACCAGCCTGGCCAACATAGCAAAATCCCATCTCTACTAGAGGTACAAAAATTAGCACAGCATGGTGGCAGACTCCTGTAAACCCAGCTACTCAGGAGGCTAAGGCAAGGGAATAGCTTGAACCCAGGAAGCAGAAGTTACAATGAGCCGAGTGTGCCACTGCACTCCAACCTGGGCGACGAGAGTGAGACTCCATCTCAAAAAAGAAAAAACAAAAAATCTACTCTGTAATGAAAGCCAGTGTTTTTTTTTTCAAAATACAAATAAGATCATATTAATAAATCTCTATTGCACTTTACATAAAAATCTAAGTCCCTTATCATTACTGACAAGCCCCTCTACCGCCTGGATCTGTGTTAACTCTCCATCTTCATTTCTTGCTCTTCTTCCCTGAATTCACTCTATTCAAGACTCGCTGGTCTGCTTTTTCTTCCTGGAATGCAGTGAGTTCCTTCCCACTGTTTAGCTTTTGCATATGCCGTTTCCTTTTCTGGACTGCTCCTTCTAACATTTTATGGTCATATCAAATATCATTTCTTGAATGTGGCCTTTGTTGAGAACTCATTCGTGAATAGACTCCTTGTGCTACTTTGCCTGTTCTTTTTCTTGAGCACTTAAACACAACTATTGATTTTACAGTTATGAGTTTGTTTGCTTATCTGATATTTATCTCCCCTGTAAGCATATAGGCACCATGAGCACCAGGAAAGTTTCTGTTTTGTTCACTACCGTATCCCTAGCAATGAGCACAATACTCAACACCTATTTCTAGATAAGCAAATTAAGTCTTTATATTATATAAACATTAAGAAATGACATCTAATCCTTTCATTTTAGGAAGATAAAATGTCTTGCAAATGTTCTCACCTTTTGTAAAAGGTAAACCTAAAATACAAAAACTTTGAGGACACTGTCATCCAGAAGAAGCCTCTGTGATATCTTATCCAAATGACCTCAGGAGTCATCTCACTGGTTACCTCCTCTCCACCCTGTTCCTGCTAAAATTTGCTCCCCACAAGTAGCCACATCTGGGACTCCTGGGTAATTTGACATATTTCCAAGGAAAGGAGAAAAGGCAATGCAAAAATGAAGTACAGCTTAGGATGAAGCCTGCAAAGATACTTATGCCCATTAAAATTTGTTTTCCCTTCAAACCTCCTGAACTTCTTAACTGAGAGAAAAATTGCTATGGACAGACCTTCTAAAGAAAGATCAGAGGCTTCCTTGAAAATCAGGAAGTCAATACTGAAATGAGAAGCAGCATAGAGTCTCCAAAGGGAACTCACGAGTGTATTTCTTTTAATGTTGAAGACACACAGATACATTCAACTGACTTTAATTAAGGTCTCCTTAGGCTCAACAGCAGGTGAACTTTCCTAGCACCATAGATAAGCAATTTGCCAACTGGGATAAGTGTGAAAGATAGTGCAGCCCTGGGTAGCTATATAATCCTTAGAAGTAATTAGTAAGAGATTATAACCTGGCATTCTGCTCACAGCAAAACACCCAGTTATCACAGCACTGACCTCGATAGGTGTTAAATTGACACCTCTTGAACAAGTATCTTAATAAGAGGAACACTTCAGGGGAACGGAAATGGGCTTGTTTCAATGTCATCATCATGTTTCTTACGGTGATGATGATATTTAAGTGCAGCACTCTTTAACACATTTATTCAACTGGCATGCTCCATAATCAGTAAAATTATAGGAAAGCAGCACATTGTTTAAAATTCAGCTCATTTTTTTTTAACAATATAAGTTAATGTGGGCCGTAGCAACGCTAAGGAGAGCACCAGGAAGTTTAACGAGAAGCTGGAGTTTTAAATTTATCTGACATGCCAAATTTTCAAAGACCTTTTAAGAATTTTTATCCCTTTCCCCTTACAGCAGCTCTGTAAGGAAGCTCAGCACTTATTAGCATCCTAATTTTACAGATGAAGCAAGTGGAGACGCAGAGAGGGTAAATGGGCTGCTCAAGGTCTCGCAGGAAGTCCATGAGGGAGCACAGCCCGAAGGTCTGCTTGCTTTCAAGGCAACAAGTGGAACTGGCTCCATGAAGTTCTTTTCCTAAGTGATAGAATGCATATGCAAGCATCTATGGACATTTAAAATGAATAGGAACTTTTTAGAAAGCGGTCCTCTTAATATAAAAGGCTCTTCCAAAAAAGTGATTTTCTGGAGAGATATAATCAAAGTCACAGGGAATTTTGATGAGAAAATTTATCTTAAAATTTGTAATCTTCCACTTATGAGTGATCTATCTTTGGGCAAAACAACTTCTAGCAACTCAGTTTCTCTTTTCTAAAATTGATACAGTCACAGAAACTACTCTCACACACGGTTGGTGAAAAAAACCAAAATATTAATAATAATAATTATTATTCATTGAAAGGTCAGGAAACAATTCCTTGAGTGTCTTTTATATGGCAAGCACTCAAAATACTAAGGTGCAGAGACCTGGTCTCCCTTCAGAAATGTAGCACTGCTGAATGTTTCAGGCTGTCGATTTTACATTTAGGCCACCAAGTGTCCGGTGGAAATGTGGAAATATTTGCTTCATGCCCCCGATCTCAGGCACATATTTCCTCAGTAAATCAATCTTTAGTTCTAACGTAGGGATTATAACTGTCCCTGAAGGATATACAGTTCAAGGCAGCTGTGAAGGTAATTCAAAGTTAGTTTAATTCATTATTTCCTGAGAGAAACAGACAATGTAAACAACACTAAGCAGGCAGCTCCCAATAGACTATCTTAGAGAAATATGCAGGTGAGTATAAACACTGTAAATAACTAATTAAGCTAGACACCTACCATCTAGATTGCTATGAATTAATGTGCAGAAGCTTCATCCTAGTAGAGTTACTTGTGACCTGCAAAACATAAAACATCAATGCATTTTTTTAAAGGAAATAAATTGAAATCACATAGAAAACCAAAATATAAACGTATACCAGAATTTGTCTTCAAAATTCCCTTCTGAGCAATTTTAAATAAACAGTGTTTAACTAAGTAAGACTTATTGTGCCTCTTTCTGTAAAACATATTTCTGAGTTTTCAGAACATTTTGATTGGTTTTAGTAAAGTAAAATGTATGAATTTATGAATTTGAGTTTATAAACAGGTATCCTATCTTATTTTACATTTTATAACTAAAAAATGTCAAATGAGTTTAAAATACTATCTTATAGGTACTGTTCTAGTTGCCAATAGCTGCATGACAATGTATCCTAAAATTCAGTGGTTGAAAACCATACATATTCATTAACTCATAGTGTCTGTGGTTCAGGGATTCAGGAGATTAGCAGAGTAGAGTCTTCTGAAGTCGCAGTTAGGAAGTTAATAGAGGCTTCAGTCATCCAAAGGCATGATTGAGGCTGCAGAAACTGTGTCCAAGATGACTTACTCCCATTGCAGTTGGCAGGAGGCTTCCTTACTTCCTCACACATCAGCCTCTCCATAGCCTACTTGATAACTGGTCACCTGTCTTCCCCTAGGGCAAGTGATCCAAGAGAGAGAAAGGCAGAAGCCACGCTTTTTCTGACTTTGTCTCTCAAGTTTCACTTCGTCACTTTCTCTTTTTGTATCTATTCATTAGAAACAAAGGAATAAGTTCATGCCTATTCTAGAGAATGTGATAGGCTCCATCGCTTGAAAGGAAAAGAATAATTTGTGTACATATATTTAAACTACCACATTTACTTATTTTAGAGGTATTTCTAGCATGTGGGTATTAAAGGGAGTTGAGCATGTGTCAGTGACATCGAAGTCTCTATGAATAACCTTATCAGTTAGTGGGGCTGTCCAGTGTAGTGCTCAGAGCCCAGATTCTGGGGCCTGACTTCCCAGGTCACAGACTTGGCTCCAGTATGTACCAGCTGTGTTATGTTGAGTAAATTGCTTGGCTAAGTCGTGCCTCCGCATTTTCTTTTCAAACAGGAGTTCATAATAGTTCTTACCTTTGGCTTCTTGTGAGTACTAGTGTAATACTGGGGTTCAGAGTGCCCTCGGCTCCCCTGAGAGGACGTTTCGCCAGGTTCTTGGTCTCCTGCCCTCTCAAGAATGAGAGAGGAGACCACAGACTCAAAAGTGTTTGTAGAAAGTGATTTACTGAGAGAGAGAGAAACCAGAGAAGGAGAGAGAAAGACACAGCTAACTCTCACACAGTGAGAGAAGCCAGAAAGATGGAATCCAGGAGAGGAAAGCAGCTTCCACCCTGAGTGGAAGGGGTCTTAGAGAAGAAAGAGACGGAGAAAGATGGAGTTTAGGAGGGGAAGACAGGCTTCCACGAGAGAGTGTGGAAGCGGACGCCAGAAGGGAAATCCAGGAGAGAGAAAGATGGCTTCCACCCCGACCGCCGTGGAAGAGGACCCAAACAGGGAGTGGAAAGGGGTGTGGAAGAAGGGGGCTTTTAACCCACCTTCTCTAAGACCCGGGCCAATGAAAGGAGTTCCCTAGAGCTTCCGCTGGAGTGATTGACTCTTAGTTTCTTGCTGCTTCCTTTCCCTCAGCCGCACCAGCAAAGGAAAAAGCCGCGTGCCCCCACCCCCCCACTTTAAAAACCTCATTTGCAGCCACTGCTGGGCGGGCCGTGAGTCCCCCGCCCCGGGGCTTTTTGTTGCCGCGTGGACCCCACCAGAACCATGGGCTCAGTTGGGCCACAGCCCCAGCCGCTGCCCACACGGGGACCCGCAGCAGGCACAGGCCAAGGACCTGGGGAAGCCTTTTTTACACTGCTGCCTGGGACTGAGGAACACCGGAGAGGCCTGCCAAAACCATGCACCAGGCTGTCCTGCTCCCTGCTCCCCTGTGGCCTTGGGCTGCCCCTCGCCTCTCCCTGCTGTTTTCTCCCAGCCTGTGGTGCTGGCAGCTACTGAACGCACCTGGGCCCGCTGGCGGGGCTGGGCCGTGGTCTCCCTGCGTTCCCGTGTCCAGCCGACTAGGAGCAGTGCTCGCTGGCTCCGCCCCACAGGAAAAAACTGCGCTTTTAATTCCCACCAGCCTCGCAACCGCTTTATAGCTGCTGGGTTGTGCCTCCGAGGCCCTGCCGCTCCGGTTCCCCTCAGCAAGCTGCTGCTGCTTCAGGTGAGACAGGACCGAAGGGGGCTGGTTTTTCTCCGGCTGTATCCCTTTCCTGGTGTTTCCCTCTTTCTGGTGTACCCCTCTCCTGGTGTAACCCCCTACTGGCTGGCTCACCAAATGTCATATTGGGGTTCAGAGTGCCCTCAGCTCCCCTGAGAGGACGTTTCTCTGGGTTCTTGGTCTCCTGCCCTCTCAAGGATGAGAGGGGACCACGGCACAGTGCACAGTCAATGTCGACTCAAAACTGTTTGTGGAAAGTGATTTATTTAGAGAGAGAGTGATTTATTTAGAAACCAGAGGAGAAAGACACAGCTAACACTCACACTGAGAGAATCCAGAAAGATGGAATCCAGGGGAGGAAAGCAGCTTCCACCCTGAGCGTAAGGGAATAGAGAGAGATGGAGTTTAGGAAGGGAAGACAGGCGTCCATAAGAGTGTGGAAGGGGACTCCAGAGGGGAAATCCGGGAGAGGGAAAGATGGCTTCTATGAGGGGAGTGTTCGTGGAAGGCGACCCAAACGTGGAGTCCAAAGGGCTGTGGAAGAAGGGGACTTTTAACTTGGGAGGAACCCTCACCTTCTCTAAGACCCCGGGCCAATGAAAGGAGGTCCCTAGAACTTCCACTGGAGTGATTGACTCTTAGTTTCTTCCTGTGCCCACGAAGTTCAAACATAAACCGTTAAATCTCCCGGATTGAGACGGGTGGGTGGAGGGGCAGAGCACTAGGAACTTCTTGCCCTTAAAACTACGCCCCCTGTGGACCTGGAAAGAGAACACCTTCCCTCACTATGTGAACAAATATTAAAAAGTGCTTAGAATATTGCTTGTTGAATTATAAGCTCAATAAGCTTTAATGATCACTATGAATTGACTCTAATTGTAGTAGCTCAGCCATATATGAAATGACTTTATAGTCAAAAATGTGGTTTTCTTTGTCAAAAATGGAAATTTAGATTGAATCAATAGACAATAAACATAACTTACCTAACACAGCACAATTGATTAGCCGGTATTTTAAAATGCACTATTTCATTTTCTATTTCCACAAATACTGCTAATCCCCAATTTTGGGGTGAGTCTCTTTGTTGTTTTTGTTGTTGGTTTTATTCCCATAGGTAGTTTTATTTTTAAACCATTAAGAAAAGATTTGATGTATTTAATATTTATTCATCTTAAATGGATGATTCAAGTAAAAATAATGCTGTCCAAAATTAGTTTGGTTGATGTGCTTTTCTCTTTCCAAAAACATGTCTTGGCTCTACCTGAGTGTCCTTGGTTTTTATTCTTCCGACAAGCTTATCCCTTACTATGCTCAGTTTCTTTACAGCTTGATTGCAGTGTGTCAAAACTGCTGGGCTCTAATCATGAACTTCCTTTTCAAGATTCACTTGCTTCCCAGTAGCTGAATACTTACATCCATCCACCAACTGTTTCTGCCAGTATCCTACTGCCTTCTCATGTGAGGAGTTCCCAAGCCCTTTCTACTTCAGCAGCTTAATGAGTACTTTGAGTTGTGAATACTATTTTCTCTGTGAGGCTAGGGCCATAAATCCTTCCAATCCTGCCCTCTCTATGTTAGAGATAGGACAAAAATACATGCCCCTCCTCCCCACCTCACCATTCTTTCTCCTGGCAGATCAAAAAATTATCTTAGCTATTGAAAACTAGCTATTACCAATCCTGCATCTCAATGTCTCTCTCTGCCTCCTGTTCAGAAACAAATATAATTTTTGTAGCAGCAACTTGTGATAGCAGATCTGTCACACACCAAGGTAATCATGTTGGGGAAACTCTTCCAGGACTGCAGAGTAGAGAAATGAGTTATGTGTAAATAAACTGGTTAGTTGCAGACTTACCTTCAAAATTTCCTTTTCACTTCCTTTCTGAGAGTATCTGTTTATTTCCTGGTAAGACAAAGAAGGGTATTAAATCACATTTTCTATCTTATAATTTGCAAAGTTTTGGTATTGTTAGGTATGTGCTACTAAGTAATTTTAGTTTCCATCCCCATTTCTACCCCACTGTATATGCTTCCACCTTTAAACACACACACAAACACACACACACACACACACACACTTTCTCACAAGGTAGAATCACACTTGGAATGAAAGTATTCCTTAAATTATTGCTTCCTGAAATTAATGTGTATTGTTGCATCTATTCAAGCATTAACCACATAGGGACAATGCTCCTGAGATTTGAGATTGGACTATCTGGATATACATACTGTCTGCTCCACTCAGCACTGGGTATAATCAGGTAGATTACTTAATCTTGTTAACTATTGCCTATATGTAGAATGGAGATAGCAGAACATCTATGTCATATGATTATTGTGAAGACTAAATATGATACAGTAAGCACATGACATATTGCTTAGTAATTGGAAATCATTCATTGTATTTCAGCTATTAATTTATAATTATTATTGCTATATCACTAGTAAAAAATATACTTCATTTATTAAAAGGACCAAAAATGGTATTTTACTTTATGGACGTTGAATCTCAATGTGGTCAACCAACTCTTTATTAATGACTCTCATTTCTAATTTTTTGATATAAAATATGATGCTATGATGGACATTCTTATACAAATATCTTCACATTTGTACAAGATGCATGGCTATATTTTTGTTTGCAGTATTTCCCAAATTATCAGTAGTCTTACAAAGAATGACTAAGCAGAAATTAAGAATTTTTACTTCTATAAAAGTGTTTTTGTCATTATTCTGCTGAGATGTTTACTAAAAAGGAGGTATATTTTTAGCTTTTTTTTTTTTTTAAACATAAGGCAAAAGGATTTGTTTTATGGCTTGAATTATGTCCCCCAGAAAGATATATTGAAGTTCTAACCTCTGGTATCTGTGAATGTGACCTACTGTAGAAATAGGGTCTTTGTAGATGTAATTAAGATAAGGTCATTAGGAGGGGGCCTAATCCAGTATGATTGCTGTCACTATAAGAAGGATAAATTTGGACAAAAACACAAATAAGCACAGAGGAAAGACGTGTAAAATCACACAGGAAGATAACCAGGTAACAGCATAGGCAGATACTTAATTAGGAATGTATCTATACACCAAGGAATGTTAAGAATTGCTGGCTAATACAAGAAGATAGAGAGGGTGAGAAAGGATTCTCATTTTCGCTGACACCTTGATTATGAACCTCTAGCCTCCAGAACCGAGGGACAGACAATAAATTTCTGTTGCTTTAAGCCACCCAATTTGTGATACTTTTTTATGGCAGCCCTAGGAAGCCAATATAATTTCCCCCATCTGTGTTGGTAATCAACTTTAATTATTGTTTTATATAAGATGAAGAGAAAAATGGAAAGCTTGGAGCATCTTTACCCCTGCATAAAATCTATTTTACTGAAAAATATAATTGCAGAATTATCCATAAATTAGTTTATATTGTTGAAAGTGCATAAATAAAACTTGACACATAACATGAACACTCAATACATATTATGAAAAGCACAATTTAGCATACTATAAAAGCCACCCAGACAGAAATTAACTAGCTAACATCTATCTATCTGTCTGTCTGTCTGTCTTATATATACCCAGATATGATGCTGTGGGAAGCATCCTAATTTAGATGGGGTTAAAACAAAAAACAGTTAATGTTAATTAACTAATAACAATAAATATCCTCTCATTGTAGTAGTCAGAATTAAGACATTCACATCTGTGAACAATACAAGCTAAAATTTATTTGCCATTTACTCTGTGTCAGTGGTACATATACACCATAGAATATTATGCAGATATAAAAGGAACAAAATGACATCCTTTGTGGTGACATGTACAGAGCTGGAGGCCTTTATCCTAAGCAAACTAACAGTAATAGAAAACCAAATTCCACGTGTTCTCACTTATAAGTGGGACCTAAGCATTGAGTACCTATGGACACAAAGAAGGTACTAACAGACACTGGGGCTTACTTGAGGATGGAGGTCGGAAAGGAAGGTGAGGATCGAAAAACTACCTATTGGGTACTATGCTTATTATCTGGGTGAGAAAATAACCTGCACACCAAGACCCTGTAACATGCAATTTACCTGTAACAAACCTGCACATGTACCCCTCAACCTAAAATAAAAGTTAAAAAATAAAAAATTTCAAGAAGGGCACATTAAAAGAAAAATACACAAAAAAAATTAGATATGTTTTTATTTATGATAATGATTGACTTTTTCACATGTATTTTTCTCCTATTATTCTTATATTGTTCATATAAATATAAATGTATAAAAATATATTTACCTATAAATCTTAGCTCTATGGTAATGCTTACCTGATGTTCCCATGTGGAATATCAAAATCATAGTTTTAAAAATGTATTGAGTCAAAAAATGTAATACTATAAAAGAAATAATGAGAAAAATCGTGATAAATCAGATTATTGAGAAGTACTTAATGTTGCTGTAGATGGTGGCTCATACCTGCAATCTTAGCACTTGGGAGGCCAAGGCAGGAGGATCATTTGATACAAGGAGTTCAAGATCAGTCTGGGCAACATAGTGAGACCCTGTTTCTACAATTCTATTTTAAATTAGTCCAGCATAGTGGTACATGTTTATAGTCATAACTACTTAGGAAGCTGAAGCAGGAGAATTGTTTGAGCCCAGGAGTTCAAGGTTCAAAGAAAAACAGTTAATAGGTTAATATTGATTAACTATTTATATTATCTAATTATAACTAATGGAAAAGTTTGTAAAACTATGATCAAATAAATAAGAACTAAATAAAGAGATATTCCATGTTTATAGATAGGAAGACTCAATACTGTCTACATGTTAGCTCTTTGAAAATTGATCCATAAATTCAATGAAATTCCAATCAAAATCCCAGAAAAGTGTTTTGTGGATAAGAACAAACTGATTTTAAAATTTACATGTACAGCAAAAAGACCCAGATCTCATCTGGATCTATTATTTACTGTTTAAAAGAATTATTAATTATTCAGTTAACTTCCTTAATGTATATAGACCTATGTAGATTATTTATGTATGAGGTTTGGTAGATTGCCTTTCAAGGAATTGGTCTGTTTCATCTTTGTTGTTATATTTGTGGGTATAGAGTTGTTGGCAATATTCTTTTATTGTCCAGGGATTTATAGTGAGGGTACCTTTTTTATCCCTGATATTAGTGATTTCTGTCTTCTCTCTTTTCTTAGTCTAACTAGAGGCTTATCAATTTTATAGATCTTTTAGAAGAGCAAGCTTTTGGTTTTGTTCATTTTCTTGTTTTTATGTGCGTGAAATCTTTGAAGTTTTCTATATATGCAGTCATGCCATCTGCAATGAGAGATTTCTTCCTTTCAAATTTGGATAACTTTTCTTTCTTTCTTGTCCTATTACTCTTGCCAGTACAGTCAGTACTATGTTGAATAGAATGACCAGACTTGCCTTGTACCAGATCTTAATGGAAAAGCTTTCTGTTTTCCTCCATTTATTTTAATGTTAGCTGTAAGTCTTTCATAAATGGCTTATTATATTGAGAAACTTTCCTTCTGCACCTAAACTGTTGAGAGTTTTAATCAAGAAAGTATGGTTAATTTTGTTAAATGCTTTTGCTGTGTCAGTTGAGATAATCACGTGGTTTTTATCTTTCCTTCTTTTAATGTGAAATATCACTTTCATTGGTTTGCACATGTTAAATCAGCTTTGCATCCCAGGAATAAATTCCACTTGAATATGATATGTAATCCTTTCAATAAACTATTAAATTTGGCTTGCTAATGTTTTATTGAGGATTCTTGCATTGGCCTTAGTTTTCTTGAGGTATGTTTGTTTGACTTAGTCAATGTGATGTTGACCTCACAAAGTGTGTTTGAAAATATTCCCACTAGCTCTATTTTTTGGAAGAGTTTAAGAAATATTTAGGTTTTTTTTTTCTCTTTTTTTTTCTTGTTTTTTTGATCTTGAGGAAAGTCAGTCAAAAATATATATTTTTTATAATAACCTTTTACATTTCATTGTGCTGAATTTCTACTGAGTAGATTTCTTGTTTGTGCACAGTATCTTCATATATCCAGTTCTTATAATTTTCAGTTTACATGTCTGATCAAAGTTTCTGTTACAAAAAGGATATTTATACATTGCAGTTTCTTAAGCAGTATTATTTGTCTTGCTTTTTGTGAAAATAGTAACTATTTGCTACAGCAGTGATTATCAAAGTGTTATCTAAGGATTCCTGTTGTCTAAGATACCCTTTCTGCGTGTGTCTAAAACATCCAACAGTTTTCTACATCAGTCATTTTTCATCCTCTTATTTGAGTTCAAAAGCCAGAAGTGAAGGGAACTTATCTTTATAGAGATAATGTGCAAAATATTTTTACACACTTTAGTCATATAATCTCTCAACAAATTAAAACCATTTTATGAGTTCCATGTTATAGAAGAAAAAAATCTGGCTTTCAGAAGAGTAAGTGAAGTTGTCCACATTTTCACTCCTAGTCATGAGACTCCTAGTCTCATGACTAGGAGTCTCATGAGAGCAATCAGACTCGTTTCACCTCGCTACAGTGATGATGTGGGCCAGGATGATTAATCGTGACTGAATAGAAGTAGATACTATTATACACCTAAATAATAGTAAGTTAAAGTTATCAGGGTCAAAAAAAGGTCATTCATTCATTTATTCAATAAATATTTTTTAAATTACTATTAGGCACTGTGCTAATAGGTATGGAGAAAGGAGAAGAAATTAAACTAGACCCTTATGACTATTGATTAAGATAATAACAGAAAGAAGTAAGTGCAGAGAAACTTGTAGTTGGTTTGGACGTCCAAAAGAGTCTGATTATTTGACACACATATTTTACTCTTTTTGGGTTTGTGTATGTGCACATACCCATATATGAATGTCTTTTCTGTTCATTTATTGTACAGCTAATATATTTTGTTATCTAAGGCAAAGTCCTTAGATAATTTGTGTTTTTTAAATAAACTATTATCTGTTTCCCCTGTTTATGGCAGAAAGTGGTTTTCATCAAAATATGACATTCAGTTACTACCATGTTTGATTAGTATCTACTTAATTAAAAAACAGCTGATTTTTCTTCTATCCTTGCAAACATATACAACAATAGGGAGCAATTCAAAACATGTGTAGTACCTAAGCATGGCTGAATGGTTTCTGTATGAGAACATGAGAGTTTCAATGCTTAATAAGAAGAGACTGATTGGTTTAGATGTATGTCTTGACATATTTATTGGTGTTTTTGAGTCATTAAGTGTGATATAAGACATAGTTTAATTGATATGTTAAAAAGATTAAAATTTTCATATGAATATAAAATAATGTTCAAAATGTAATTAATTCCTTTTAATGTATTAATTCCTTTTTATATGAGAAACTGGTACATATCAAGAGAGAGAAGAAAAGTGAAGTTTCTAATCCAAAACTTCAATGAGGGCCGAGTATGGTGGCCCACACCTGTAATCCCGGCACTTTGGGAGACCAAGGTGGGTAGATTATGAGGTCAGGAGTTCAAGACCAGCCTGGCCAATGTAATGAAACCCAGGTCTACTAAAAATACAAAAATTAGCTGGGCTTGGTGGTACGCATTTGTAGTCCCAGTAACTTGGGAGGCTGAGGAAGAAGACTCCCTTGAACCCAGGAGGTGGATGTTGCAGTGAGCCAAGATCACGCCACTGCACTCCAGCATGGGCAATCGAGCTAGACTCTGTCTCAAAGAAAAAATAAAAATAAATAAATAAACTTCAAAGGAATAAAAATGAATGTAACCACTGAAAAACTTTTAAAATGAGACTTACTATCTAGTAACTCTCGTGCTTTTCTAATTTTTCACTAAGTTATATTTAAAGACAGATAAGCATGAAAAAGAATTTATAGGTGTCCGGAAATGTGACTATAAACAGCATGCTACCAACATGACATTTCTTTGAAATTTTAGGTTTTATCTGAAAAACTAAAAATATTTTTCACTTAATGTATTATTTCACTATTAATATATCATTCTTTATTTTGCAATAAAACAAATATTTTAACTCTTTAAATATAAACATTTCAGGAAGATATTTTATGTTTATTGTGTGTTGAACATCTGAATTATAGAAATAAAATAATACTTATCCTGCAGGAATGTGGGAGATGATTATCCTGTCAAATTGCCAAATATTCCCTCATTTCAAGCCATACAGCAGTACAAAGAAAATATTTTCAATAAAACTAGCATAGGTTTAATATTCTAACACTCTGTCTGTCTGAACTTGCATAAGTTACTTATATCTCTGTGAACATCTTGTGTCTCATCTAAAAACTGGCTTGTTTAATGATTGTAAATAGTGTTTGTAGTGTTTAATGGAGTCATAAATATAATAAGTGCTCGATAAATGGTAAATATTGTTTCATTCTTATAATCATTCATAGTAAAAGGATCATATCATTCCCTCTTGTTGGCACTGGGAGTCAATACTGAAAAAGAAATAGCTGAGGCTAAAATTGCTAAAAATGTTAAGCTTTATTATCATTGTCATTATTGCCACCATCTTTAGGCTATCCATCAATAATTACTAAGTACCTGCTATGTGCTGAATCTTGAGAATAACAAGAGTTAAAACACACAGGCCCTTTCAAAGTGACCTGAACTCAACATGCTTAAAATTGAATTCAGGATCTTTATCCTAAAACCTGATTTTTCTTCAAGGTTCCTTATCTTTATGAATCACATCACTACACATGCGTTATTCGTCAAGGGTTATTCATGATTGCATCTTTTTTCCTCATCCTCAATATCTAATACATTAACAAGTCCTGCCGATTTAACTCCAAGTATCTTTTCATTTATGCTAGGTCGAGCAGTGTCTTTCAAAAATTTATGTCCACCCAGAACCTGTGAATGTAACCTTAGTTGGAAATGGGTACTTTAAAGATGTAATCAAGTGAGGATCGTATGGAATTAGGCTAGTCTCTAAACCAATAACTAGTATCCTTGTAGGAACAAGAAACTTGGACACAAACATCCAAGGGGAAATCCATTTGAGACAGAGACAAAGATTGGAAAGATACATCTACAAGCCAAAGACAGGAAGGATTTTAGGGAACCGCTTGAAACAAGAAAGAGGCAAAGTAGGATTTTTCTGTAGAGCCTTCAGAGAGAGCATAACACCACCAACAGCTTGATTTCAATCTTCAAGTCTCTAGAACTGTGAGAGGATAAAATTCTGTTGTTTTAAGCCACCCAGTTTTCTGTATTTCATTATGACAGACCTAGAAAGTTAATACACCATCTGTGTCTCATCACCCTATTCCAGGCCATTGTCATCCACATGCTACAAAAGCTTACTGCCTTCACCTGTTGGAATCTGAAACAGAGATTAAGTACTAATGTTTAATTTTTGAGGTGCCACCCCAGGGGATGGAGAGTGAGGACACAGCAAAGTAAGAGAGAGAAATATTATAAATAATGCAAACTGATGCATTATTATGTTGATGACTGCATTATCATGAGCCACAAAACAGATGGAGCTGGTTGCTCAGATACATGAGATATCTCTAGACATACCATACAAAAGAAAAAAATGCCAAGGTATTGTTCATAGGGAGGAGGAAGCAGAGAACATTTATTTATGGGCTTCCTCCTATCACCTGTTTCCCAATCATCAAAGTGGCTTATCAAAGGGTTAACTTCCAAACATTAGAGTAATATTATCTGGCCCCATTGGTGGCAACTTGAAATACTAAATCTTATATCCTGTGAAATGATTACTTTATGCAAATCCAGAATTAGCAGAAAAAACTAGAAACTCAGAACATGAGGTTCTTTGACTTCGGTAGTTCAGCAGCAATCACAGGGGAAGAGTGGGCCTCCCAGGTAAGTGACTGGTAGACCACAGAGAGTAGAACAGCTGGTGGGGGATGGGGGGCAAGCAGCTACATCTGGAGTAAAACAGGGGGCTGAAATGTGAGAGAGAACACACAAAGGGAGGTGCTCAAGAAGTACCAGATACATGTCTTGACGATACTTTCTACATTGACTGATACATCTCTATTCCATTAACAACACTGCAGCCATATAAATTTTGTAGGATACAGCATCATTTGCTTAGAATTCATCAAGGTTATCCTAACAATTCATTGCTGTTAGGATAAAGAACAACATCTTTAACATGATCTGTGCAATATCGGATTCTAACCCTCCAAGCCTCTCTTACAAGTCCTCTTACTCGATGCCCTGCTATCATAGTGTTCTGCTTTCATTTCCTCATGCTTGTTACATCATAGTATTCTGTGTTACATCATAGAGGCTTTGTATATACTACTGCCTGTGTCTAGAAAGTTCTTTTCTAACCTCCAGCCTTTCTTTTCCTAGTTAAATCCTACTATTCCTTCAGATTCCTTTTTAGTTTTTCTTTAGGAACTATTCTCACTTACCTAGCCTCCTAAATTTCTCCCATCATATGCTTTCATAACCACGTACCTCATCTCTGTAGCACTTACTACAGATAGATATATGTATTCATGTCATCTTTATTTATGTACTTATTTTTGAGATGGCACCTTGCTCTTTTGCCCAGGCTGGAGTGCAATGGCACAGTTTCAGCTCTCTGTAACCTCCACCTCTGCAGTTCAAGTGATTCACCTCCCTCAGCCTCTCAAGTAGTAGGATTATAGGCGCATACCACCATGTCTGGCTCAGTTTTGTATTTTTAATAGAGATGGGGTTTCACCATGTTGGCCAGGTTGGTTTCAAATCCCTAGACTGAAGTGATCCATCTACCCTGACCTTCCAAAGTGCTGGGATTACAGATGTAAGCCACTGTGGCCAGCCTGTATTTGTGTTATCTTTTATTAACTTCTGGATCCTCCAATCTAATATAAGCTCCATAAGGTCAGAAGTTTGTCTTTTGAGGGGATATTTTTTGCACCAATATAAACCCAAAATGCAGCACTGTGTCTGGTACATGGTGCACTAGACCCTCAAAAATACCTGAATGAATTATTTCAAGAGTTTGAGAACTAGTTTTACAGGGAGGGGATGTCCATAAAAGATAATATGTACAAATTTGACTCAGTAGTTAAGTCTTTAAATAAAAACTCAAGGCAAGAAGAGCTACAACAGCTTAGAAGCCAGGAATTCAAGAAGCAATGAACTTTAGATAATCAGAGAGGATGGAGCAGGGTCTCCTCTTATCAAATATGCTAGTGTTGGCTTCACCTCCCTTTTTGGCAATGAACCATAAACCTGTGATTTTCCTATGATTGATGTTATCTTAATGTAATGTTTTATTCTGGTAATTCTCAACCTACCACTGTGATACGATTTATTTACTTGGTTAGTGTTGAAAAAAATTAGGCATTTGTAATAAATATGCCATAAACCCATTGTAAATAATAACTTTATGTACCACTACTATCTCATATCTCACATGATTTCATTTGCATAACAGAGTTTATGTTAGTCATGTAATTATAGAAATATCAGACAGCAAGGATGGAATTCAGAAATTGCATTACTAAAACAAACTCATTCTAAGAGCATGCTAGTTGGAACGGTATTATACTTTAGCAACCATACTTTTGTGTTGTTGTTTTTGCAATTGTTGATGTTTAAAGAAGTGATGTTTAAAACATTAATTGATGTTTTAACAAAATTTGGGAAGAGTTGTTATGATACAATTGTATTTTGGTGTTTCAAATTATGATCTACTAGTAAATTAAAATGTAGGATATGTTATAAATAAGGATCTATTCAGCCCAGTTTAGATAATGAAATATTCTGTTTATTTTAATATAAGCTTGGCTACCCCATCAATGACTTTCTTTTGAATCTGGTAGTGAACTAAGAACTTAACCAGCCCCCTTTCTACTTTGCTTGTCTCAAAGACCTTTCTACCAAGATACTATTCTAATGAGTGTCACATGTACCTGCAGCATCTTAAGATGTGGTCTTGAGTTTGGGACTGAGTGGTAGCCAAATGCTATAAAAGTGTTGAGGAAACTGTTATCAAAATCCAAGTTAAAAAAAAAAATCCTGTTAGTGGACTCCAGTAACTAAGTAAGGCATCTGATATTGGAGCCTGGAAATAATGGTGAGTCATGCATGTAGTAGTGAAACAAGTAGTCAAAAGATCAATGTGAAATGGAGTATACAGGTAGCCCTTGAGCAGTGCAGATTTGACCTGTGTGGGCCCACTTGTATGCAGATTTTCTTCCAACTCTATCACCCCTAAGATAGTAAGACCAACACCTCATCCTCCTCCTGGCCTGCTCAGCATGAAGGTGATAAGGATGAGGACCTTTATGATGTTCCACTTCCACTTAATGAATAGTAAATATTCTCTTCCTTCCAATTTTCTTAATAGCATTTTCATTTTCAGATTAGTTTATTATAAGAATAGAGTATATAGTACACATAACACAAAATATGTGTTAACCAATTATGTTATCAATAAAACTTTTGGTCAACATGCTATTAATAGTTCAGTTTTGAGGGAGTTAAAAGTTATATGTGAATTTTTGGAGGGTTGGGCTCCCTAATCCCTGAGTTGTTCACGTATCAACTCTATATAAGAAGGTTTCTGGGCAGAATTATTAAAATGTCAATTGTCTTCTTTTAATGCATATGATAAAGTACAGGGTGAGGGAGATGAGCTAAAAAGAAAACTATTAAGTTTTCAAGCACTATTGAAAGAAATACAGAGAAGCCAGGATTGCTGGATTTGACTATAAGGACTATTTCACATCTCTACTCCTTGACATAAAAACACTCTTAGAGAAAGAAACCATCACAGAGTAAATATTGCATCAAGGACATCAGAGCCTTTGTTAGGAATTCTGAAATATTCAAGTTAGTGCCTATTTGACCCTCCCGTTTTGACAGAAGACTTCAAGAACATTGAAGTTATGGCTCTTTAAAAGTCTAACTTCAAAATACTTTTGAAGGTATCTAGAAAAATGATATCTCAGAAAGAAAATAATTGTAGATGTGGCTTTTGTCTGATGAAGTGAACTATAATTCATTGAAAATGTAACTTTTAGGGAATTGGATCAGTATGGATGTTTAATAAGGACAGAAAACTCAAAAGCAAAGAGAGCTTGGGGGATCTTTCTTCTTCTTCTTCTTCTTCTTATTATTATTATTATTATTATTATTATTATTATTTTGAGACAGGATCTTGCTCTGTCATCCAGGCTGGAGCACAGTGCAGGCTCCCTGCAGCCTCCACCTCCTGGGCTCAAGGGATCCTCCTACTTCAGCCTCCCAAGTAACTTAAGACTACAGGCATGAACCACCACCCCTGGCTAATTTTTTATTTTTTGTAGAGACAGGGTCTCACCCTGTTGCTTAGGTTAGTATTGAACTTCTGACCTCAAGTGATCCACCTGCCTTGGCCTCCTAAAGTGTTGGGATCACAGGCGTGAGCCAGAGATCCAACTTTCAATAGACAGGAAACAGGATGAAGAACCTACTCACACACTTATGAAAAATAAGGTTCTTGGGAGGAGTGAGGGGCAGAGCCAAGAGCCATGAAGCACAACCAACTAGAAAATAACCATGAAAGCAGAGCTGTATCCTGATAAAGGAATACTCCTTGAGATAGTAATAGATATAGGAAGCCTAACAAAATATGATGGATTGAATTTCATAATTGCTGTGAACAAATGACTGTTATATGCCTTCTATCCTTTGAATGAGATTGTCTAATGCAATTATTGCAGTTATCCTTTGCCCTATCTCACAAATACATGTTGTGTGTTGTGGGAGAAGTGATAGATAATTATTTTAGTTTTAGTTAGTAGGGGGAGATGAGAATCATTGTGGCCAGAGGGTATCTGTGGTGTTATGTTTCTATAGTCACCCACAAGGAATCAACTTTATTGTATCCATGTTCTTATAAGGTACCCTCCAAAATTGACTCTGATATTGGCATATGATGTGCTTTATACCCTATGCAACACTAGCAAATGAATTGCAAGCATAAAATGAAAAGCACTTGTGAATTAAAGCTTGCTGTCTCCTGAAACGTTTTTACTCACTATGTGGAAAAGCTTAAACTAGCTTTTTCATGAATGAGAGAGCATATGTAAAAAGGTCCCAGTCTTGTTCATCTCAGATGAAGTCCAATACACTCATGATCCCAGCTGACACCATTTAAAACAGATCTGAGTCATCCTAGATGAGTATAGCTCAAATTGCTGATTCATAAAATTAGAAGCAAGTAGACAATTGTCATTTTAGTCACTAAGTTTGGGGAACAGTTTCTTATGCAGCAAGACACACCTGATTATCTCAGCCTCGCAGGCAGACTCTACTTCCTGTTATTCTCTATTTCTTTTAAAAGAGACTTCCTAATCATTTTACTGACTAATTATTTTAAAAATATATGACACCTATAGCTAAGTGTCTCTCAATGAGACTGTAAGTCACTTAAGAAGTATACCTTACTTAATTTTGTATTCTCAAGATCCAATACAGTATCAACACAGAATAGGAATGTAATGAAATCGATTATGAATGAGCAACAGTAATTTCTTCATATATCTAATACTGAATTTTAACTTGATATTCAGCACTGGGGATGATAGTTAAAATTATTTCAGGAGAACAACTAGTTTTATTGTAATTCTATTTGATTTTTATAAAAGTGTATTTAATTTTACTCAGGAACTTACTAGCATTTTACATATTTGAATGTAGCTTAGGGAGAAGACAAATCTAGAGATATTTTATTCTAAACCTCAGACTGCATTCTAGTGATATTATTGTTCTGAGGCCCTTATGTCTAGGGTATATGATGACTAAACATAGGACTAGTACACTTTTTTGTGTGTGATTTATTTATTGAACAATTAAAATTCTTTTGGAAAATAAAGCCTTTTTAGGGCCCCCTATGTATGTGACAAAGGACATATGCACCAGTAAGACATTACCCATGCTTGGCTCTCAGCATTCAAGGAGTTTTTCCAGACCCCACATCTTCCATCCCTTACCACCAGTTCAGATCCTTCTGGTTTTTATCACAAGGCCCATTATAGGCAATCAGTAGCACAACAGTTAACCACCTGGCCTCAGAAATTCAGTTGCTCAGGTGTAAATTGTGGCTCTGACACTTCTTAGCTACATACTTGGAAACACATTTAAAAAAAATTATACCTAGTAGTTGTACATATTTTAAGAGTACATATGATATTTTAATACATACATATAATGTATAATATGATCAAATCAGGGTAATTGAAATATCTCTCACCTCAAACATTTTTCTTTATATGGAGAACATTTGAATTCCTCTCTGCTTGATATTTTGACATATACAACAAATTACTGTCAACTATATGTCACTTTACTGAATGATCAAGTGCTAGATTGTTTTCCTTCTAACTGTATTGTTGTACCCATTAACAAGGCTCTCTTCATCGCCCCTTACATGCTACCATTCCCAGCTTCTGATAACCATCAATCTACTCTCTATCTTTGTGAGATCTGCTTTTTTAGTTTCCACATATGAGTGGGAATATATGATATTTTTTCTGTCTCTGGATTATTTCAGTAACATAGTGACTTTCAGTTCCATCCATGTTGGCTGCAAGTGACATGATTTTATTCTTTTTATGGGTTATTAATATTCCATTGTATATATATACCATGTTTTCTTTATCCATTAATCTGTTGATAGGTACTTAGTAATTGCATATATTGGCTATTTTCCAGAGTGCTACAATAAACATGGTTTATTTTCTAGAGAAAACTCCATACAGTCTATGGAAATAGAGGTGATATTAATTGACATTTCCACCAACACTGTATAAAGGTTTCTCTTTCCTTGAAACCTCATCAGCATTCATTATTTTTTATTAAAAATTTTTTAAAGATTATTTATGGATAAAAGCCATTTTAACTGGGGTGAGATGATATCTCATTGTAGTTTTAATTTACATTTCCTAGATGATTAGCGTTGTTGGACATTTTTTCATATACATGTTTGTCATTTGTATGTCTTTTTTGAGAAATGTCTATTCAAATATTTTGCCTATTTTTAAATCAGAGTATTTGTTTTTTTGCCATTGAGTTGAGTTACTTATGTATTCTGGTTGTTAGTTTCTTATTGGATGGCTAGTTTTAAGTATTTTCTCCCATTTGACAGGTTATTGCTTGACTTTTTCATTGTTTACTTTGCTGAGAAGAAATTCTTTAGTTTGATGTAATCCCATTTGCCTGTTTTTGTTTTGTTGTCTGTGTTTTTGAGGTTCTCATCCAAAAAAAACCTTGCCCATATCAATGTTCTAAGGCCTTTCCCCAATGCATTTAACTAGAGTTTCATATTCTGAGATTTAAATCTTTAAGCTATTTTGATGTAATTTTTGTATATGGTGAGAGATAGGGGTCTAATTTCATTTTTCAGCATATGGTTATTTAGTTTTTCCAGCACTGTTTATTGAAGAGACTGTCATTTCCTCAGTGTATGTTCTTGGTGCCTTTGTTGAAAATGATTCAGCTATAAATGTTTAGATTTATTTTGGGTCCTTTGTTGTATGGAACACATTATCTAATCTGTTACTGTTTCAATTTTCTCCTCTGCTAAGTAGATACAGAAATCGTACTTATCTCAATATGTGAAAATTAAAATCATGTTTACATATGGTGCAAAAAAAATGCAGTGTTTTTCAGCAGAAAAAAATTGCATAAATGTTAGCTCTGCATAGATTCTACTTTTTGGCCTAGTCCTTCCCAATGAAAGCTTTAGGTTAACTGTTTGCCTTTCATTGATTTTTAGATTCAGTCCCTGGATTATTATTCAAAGATAGTCTCACCACATCTCTGTCCTGAAACCAGTAGATTCTTTGAAATTGTCAATATCTGGGTGGGGAATTTGGATAATACATGTTTAGAATATATCTTAATTTACTCATTGAGATGTCAGCAAATAATAATGTTTAATTTTTGAGAAGATGGTCTATATGTTGGCAATGCCTATATTGCCATTTGTGATGATTGAGTCTTTCCACCCTACATCAGTAATGAAGACTGGATCAAAAACCAAAAACTGAGTGTTTCCTGATATCATTGTAGTTTATTATATTTATAATATAATCTATTGGAATGTACTTGTTTCTGCTCCAAAGAAAGACTCTATTAGGGAGTATAAAAGATAGTATCGTGATTATTAGAAAGTAATATGTGTTAATTACAGTAAGATCTACCAAGCTAGCCTCATTTATTTTGATTTTGTTTTGGAATTTTGATTTTTAATTTGTATGTCATAGCAGTACTTTTAGTTGCCTTTTTAACCAGCATTTTCTTTTTTCTTCCAAATAAAGTCCTGATTTTATTTATAGAAGTATGCCTAGAATGGTTTGAAACCATGTCTAAATAAAGAGATTGAGCCATCATCAGTTGAAGCCAATCACAGTAATACTGTTTCTCTCCTTAGTGATAGGATTTTACATGAAGGTGATACAATGCTAGTCAATGAAATATGAGGAGTTCTGTTGAGGTTCTTCTGTGAAAGATATCCTCAGTGATAAAAAGTGAAACAGAGGAGGAAATAACTTCTTCTCCCACTGAATGTTGTCTTATCTGACTAGAATGACTGGGTCTTGGGTAGCTTTATTGTCATCTTGAAAGATTAGGGACACACTTAGTATGGCAGAGCAAGAACTGAGGAGCCTGATGACATTATGCAAAAGCTAAATTCATTAGCTCTAGAGGAGCTTGCCCCCAAAACCTTTTTGTTATGTGTTGTTTGTTTGTTATGTTTTCTTTATTCTTTAAAACAGCTGAGTGGAAATTTTCTGGGTTCTGTATCTTAAAAAATTTCTAAAACATTTTTAAAAGATGATAGTAAATGTTACTTCAAAAAGCATGTTTATGTTATTTCTATGGATAATATGAGACCATTTAAGTAATTTTATGAACTAGTAACCATATAATTCCCAAGAGAGCTAGATTGTACATCAGAGTCAAAAAGGAAACAGGTCTTTGGGGCATGGTATAGCACTCTATCTTAATCAATATTTTTTATCCATTTATAACTATTTTTGCCATTGATATAAAGGAGAAAACCTAGAATCTGAAGTCTAAAGTTTGTTTTTCAATGATAAATGATATTTGTTTATCATTTTATCATTTCTCATTGTATATGATGTATATATACATACATATGTAGTGTGAGTTATATATGTAACATGTTTATATTTGTATTATATATAAAGTATGTTAAATATTTATCACTTATATATACATATATATATTATATCACGCCAACAGAACACCAAATATGGCCTTATTGTACATGCTCATGCTTTCTACAAACTGTTTTCTGAGTATCCTTCCCATTCTTATACAAATCATCAATTTGATTGGTGCTCTATTCAAAACCATTTTAATAGATCAGTGAATGGAATTCCCAACTGCTGAGAATATTGACTCTTAGTGGCTCATCTTTGCCCCCTTTTCCAGTGAATTGCGCATGGCTGCACAGGAGCTGCCATAGCTAGGAGGTTACCCCACTTTCTGAAATGACAAACCGAAGCACCTGTAGTGTTAACCAGCAGATGACTGACACAATGATACAAAAGAGAGCTCTTCTGCTGCAAAGTGGAGACAAATACTGCAATTCATGCTTCAGAGCTCCTGACAGGACCAAACTGAAGCTAACTCCAGCAAAACTGATATGCTTGCTTAGTTTTCTTCCCCCACCCTGTCCTGTTTTTCTTCCTCTCCTTCTCCTGAGGGTGCTCTTGCAATAAATCAATTTCACAAGCCTTCTCATCTGAAAGTCTTCTTGGAAACCTGAGCTAAGTGATTATACCTGGATAATTTCTCAGTATCTTTCAAGACTCAGGTCTACTGTCATTTACTCTATAAAACCCTTAAAATTTTTCTGAAGTAGCATTAGGCAGTATCTTCTCCATGGTCACATAGCACATATTTTAGCAATGACATTAAAATTTCTTGGTGTTCTTTTCAGAAAGAAGATGAAAATTACAGCTGAATGCTCATGACCCAAATGGAAAGCTGAGGGAAGAGAGCCAAAACCAGTAAGAGAATCTGCTTTGTTTACTTTACTTTCTACTCATCATTAGAACCCTATATTTATTTTCATTGAAATTCAAAATATCAAATTGAGCACATTGACAGGTTTCACCGTGTCAAAAAATTCTTAAACCCACATTTTGGTTTCTGTCTACTTCACAGTTTCTTTGAGTTTTATACCATTAGCAATTTTTAGAATTTCTTCCTGGTTACTGATAAAATCACTGAATAGAACTGGATCAAGAAAAGAGCATTAAAAATCTTCCTTCAAATTGTCCTTAAGTGCTAAATCAGAACTGAGTAGTGTATTTTAGTGAGTTACTAATCCACCAAATTATACAACAAATCCAACAGCATTTTTCTTTATTTTCTGCAAGTAAAATAACATATCCCCACCAAATATCTTATGGAAATATAGCCTTATTATATGCATTATATTTGATTTATCCTTCCTTTTAAAACATAATTCCAAGTTACTTGCTATGGCCAAACTGAGAATACACTGCAAACCTCATATGGTCTTACAGGTAGATTATTTTACTATCTTCCCTACATGTCAACAGAAAATGTTTTCACTGATATATTTTTTAAATCATCCAATGTGATATTAACATAAGCTTAGTTAATTCACAGCATTGGCTCAGCCATCTGTTTTGTTTACAGTGCATTAGTTATTTTAGGAATTCCACAGATTGTTTATGCACTCATATACCTACCTATCATTTTCTTAAAGAACATGAGCCAAGACTGGGAGGAAGAAAAGCTAGATTTTATTCCTTATTCTGCCAGCAACTACCTTCATGATGGTATTATGTAACTACTAATTCAGGTTATTTTATTCATATATTGAGTTAAAAGAATTTACTATATTAGCATTTCCCAAAATTTTCATAAAATTTACCTTCATGGTTTAATAGAGATTGCTGGAAATATAATATCTGTGGTAAAATACCTTGGAATAGTGCCAATAAATTTATTTTTGGATTATCATAGCAGAGCCTTAAAATTAAAACAAAATTATCTTTCCAACAAAGAGCTATGATAGTGTTTCCAAAACCTGTTAAGACACAGAACACTTCTGTATAGTTTGCCTTGTTGGCTAGTGTTCTCTAGAGCATATGCTAGAAAATATAGAAATATACTTGGTGATCTAACATCATTTCTGCTCCATAGGATTCTATTATTACCATATATTCTGCACCTACTCAAGCAGAATACAGAATCTAAAGTTTTCATGATAAAGACAAATCCAAAGAAACTGAATGAAAAGGGATGATGTCAATAGATTCCAATAAGACTAAAATTGAAATTTTGAGATCCTTAATTGTGAAGAGATTCTGAGTGTATTCATGACAAAAGTCCATCCCATCAAATAAAAATAAACTTAATGAATGTCATTAAAAAGTTGCTGCAATATATTCTTGTTATTGATTTTGTTGTTGTAGGGTTAACAACAACTTCTAGATAGGAAAGTAATATAAAGTAAGCTTTATGTAGAATAGATATAAAAGTATAAGAAGGTAAAAAATAGTAGATAGAAACATATGGTTAAAAATGAAGAAAGCTTTTAAAACCACACATTGTATCAAAAGACACAAAATTTTATTAGGTAGGAGGCAGAAGTTAAATAGATCTGTCATGCATCGTAAGAATGTAAGGTAATGCCTGTGTTAAACTGCTTCATTTAGCCATTACACAATGTACACATATATAAAAGCATCATGTTGCATGCCATAAACATACAACCTCCACTCCTAAATCAAAAAAGAAAATTTTCTCAAAATAAAAAAATAAGAAAGCAGATAACATATAATATTTCAGTTAAATATTCTGACAGATGGCATTGGCCTGGTTGAACAGAATGGTAACATAATAGAGTTCTTAAATATTTTAATTTTTCTGTAGATTTATCACTTTCCTCTTAAGTTTCTATCGAATATATGAGTGTTAAAAGAAGAAAAGAGTTGGAAGGTACTTAAGGTGAACACGATTTCTTGAAAGCCATAATGTATTTGTTAAACTGTAATATATATTTTCCCTGAAGTATTAGTCTAAGAAAGCTCTTGTATCTGTCGTCTCTGGGCACATTTGGCCTCAGGAAAGTATGAACCTCGCTGTTCTTCATTGCATATTGTTTGAAGTAAACACCAAATTCCTTCAAGGTAGTGTTTACATAACTTTGTATTCCTCAGAATTCCTATTTTAGTACCTTTCCAGAGTAAGTGCTCAATAAATATTTGTTGATGAAACTGCACTAGAAATGATGGTAGGTGCTAGACATACAAAGATGAATAGTACTTAGTTTCTTCTCTGAAGGCATTGGTGTTCTTATAATAAACAGTAGGAATTTTTAGTACAGAAAATGCTATGGAAGAGTTATACACAGCTCAAGGGATATACACAAGCACAGCACCTGTCCCAGACAAGGATAGATCTCCAACTGACCCCTCAAGGATGAACAGTGGTAAAGGCTCATAAACAATATCCCCAATAGAAACCACAGTGTGCAATGAGCAAGAAACAAGAGAGAGCAAGCCTGAGAGAAGACATCAAAATGAGTGTAGGATGAATGCCTGAAGAGTAAAAATCAAATCCTAGCCATCCATACAGCTCTCTAGCTTCCATTTGTACTGCCATTCTCTGTGCTCTGCTCACACTGTTTTTTGTTCCTCAGATGCTCTATCCTCCATCTTGCTTAAACTAGAGCATATGTTTTTCTCCCTGGATGAAGTTTTTTTTTTTTTTTTTTTTCTCATTTGTATTTAAAATCAATACTCAACCTTGAAATCTTAAATATCACCTCCTTGGAGAGGAAGGCCTTTCCAAACCCCTAGAATATGTTATATATATCGTCTATCTTTCCTCCCTAGCACTCATCACTTCTGTTTTATATATTTATATGTGTAATTTTAAAATTAATGTCTCCATCTCATGCTAGACCATATGTTCCCTGAAACAGTAGACTGTTTTACTTAACATTTACCCCTGTAAGCTAGCAAACTACTTTTTGTATAGAAAGTACTCTATAAACATTTGCTGATTGAATGCATAAGTGATGAAGGCAGAGAGAGATTAGAGAAATTAGCAAGATTACAGAGAGGTCAGACATCAAATGCAATGCTAAGATTTTATGCTTTATTCTTTATTTCAACCTTATTCTGAAATCCCTAGGGAGGAACTGAAATTTAAATAGGGAAGTTCACTTTGTAAAGATTTCTCTGACCACATGTTAAAAATTAAAGTGGGATATGACTGTAGGTAAAGAGTTGAATTAAAGGTTACCACATTAACTTACACATCAATTTTTGGTGACCTGTGCAAGGAATTAGCTGCTGAGATGGAAGGAAGTGTGAGATTTGAAACATATTAAAGACATCAGAAAAGTGGGACTTAGTAACTGCTTGGAGATGGGAGTGAAGAAGGAGAAGAATGTGTCAGTTGATTCTTAGATTTCTAGTTTGGATAAATGTGTGGCTAGTGTTGCTGGTTACTAAGATAATGAAATGTGAGTGGGACTAATTTTTAGTATTTAAAATGTTTTATCATAAGAGATTTCCATAAGGGATTCCCATTGCATGTATAGATTGAATCTGAGATGCTGAGAGCAAAAAGGACAACTAGATAATGAGCTTTTTAAAAGATTGTGGTAAAATACACATAACCTAGATTTTACCATCTTAATCATTTACCATCTTAATCAACCATCAGCACCATCCATCTCCAGAATGTTTTAATCTTTGTAAACAAAACTTCTATGCCCGTTAAATAATAATTGCCCATTTCTCTTTGCTCCTCAACCTCCAACAACCATTATTTTACTTCTCTGTCTATGAATTTGACTACTCTAGGTAACTCATATAATTGGAATCATGCAATGTTTGTTTTTTTGAGGTGGGCTTAATTTCACATAACATAATGTCCTCAAGGTTTATTCATATTATAGACTGTTTAAAATTTTCTTTAAGGCTGAATAACATTCCATTTTATTTATACTTTATCGATTCATATGTTGATGAAGGCTTGGGTTACTTCTAATTTTTGGCTTTTGTGAATAATTCTGCTATGAATATGGTTTTATCTGTTTACAACTAATTTGAGTATATATATCCAGAAGTACAATTGCTGGATCATATGATAATTCTATTTTTAATTTTTTGAGAAACTTTCATGGTGTTTTTCATAGTGGTTGCACCATTTTATACTTCCATTAATGCATGAAGGTTTCAGTTTTTCCACATTTTTGACAGTACTTGATATTTTCTGGGTGTTATCATGGTAGCCATCCTACTTTCAGTACAGCATATGACTTGGTGACATAAACTTTTTGATGGTAGGCACAGGGTCTCATTGATATGAAGTTGTAGTCCCAGTATGATGGCTCAGCATAGAAGATGGTTGGTACATATTTGTTTAATGAAGAGCCATAAACAGAGATAATTTAGCACATCATACCCCACAGTTTAGGAAGGCTTAGACCACATTCCTAACAAGTAGTCTTTCAGAATTTACTTAATTCTAATGAAAGAATGCTCATAAGCATTCAAAACAATTCTAACCTTGGATATTTGTCATTATTATTAAATTGTTGTTAGGAACTAAATCCATTTCTGAATTGTGCTCCTTCAAGAACTACAAAGAACATATATAATCCCATTTTTATACTGAAGTCTTTCCAATATTTAAAGATAACTGTTTTTTTCCTCTCATACCAAATATTTTTCTTTACATTACAATTTTTAGTTCAACTATTGAACTATTTCAACAGTTCCTCACACACCATGGTTTCTTGACTCAGTAGTTTCATCTATCACTTGATTGACACACTGACCTTTATTTAATCAACTCTTTCCATGGAAAACTTAAGAAAACATTAAAATTCAAGGTGAGTCATTTGCCTTGAAATGTAGATAAATGTGGATATACAGAGTTTGAAAGAAAACTGAAAATGAGCTTCAGGAAAAGACACATTTCAAGGGTATTATTTCTGACTTTTCTGATCATCATCCTAGTTCTCACACAGGATCCACACGTGTGTGTCTTTATTTACCAGACCAGCCCATCGATTCTCTGCCATACGTCTGCATCCTCAGAGTTGGAGTCTAGTGTCTTCCATTCATCAGTTGATAATATCCCTTCATCATTTGTTTCTAGGTTGCCTCTAGGATGGAATTTTAATCTAAACCATGATTTTCAGATTTGTTTTAGTGACTCAGTATGAAAAGTTCACATAAGCCTCACGCTGAGAAGCAATGGCAGGGTATACACAAAATTATCGGTGAAATGTAGACATTTCTACTCATGACAATAGTATATTCCAATACAATTTGTTGTAAAAATCTTTTCAAATATAAATAATCTCTTTAAGTGAATAAATTATCTAATTAAAATTAAAGTAAGTTAAGAAATAATACAAGTGTATTATACCTTTTTTTTAAGTATCCCTCATATTTAAAGTTTTATTATTGCTTCTGGTTTAGTGTCAATAGTTTTTCTAATAGTTATGTTTTTGCTTTTTAAAATTTGGTGAAGAGAATATTTAATAAATAAATTAGAAGATGTTATTCTCCCAGTTTAAAAAAAAAATTAAGACTACTCTATACCTGTAGTCAATTGTCACATTATGTTTTCAAAGAATGGGAATCTACTCAATATTAAAATTTTGCTCTAAATAGATAGTTGGAGATAGATATGCAGATGGCCTACTTTGTGTCTGACTGGGTCATGTCCTGCAGCTAAAAAAATGAATAAAGCTCTGTTTTGTGTTTAAGGAGGCTGTAACCTTGTGGCATTTTAGAAGTAATTTGCACAACCCATTACTCTAAGTAAGGTTTGAATAGAACTTTATGACAGGAGATTGGGGTTGCTCAAAGAGTCTAAGCAAACACCAATCCTTAATGAGGAGAGAAATGTTGAGCATTACTTTGAAAAATGAGTAAAAGGCAGTAAAACAAAGAATGTGAGCAAAGACTGAACATGAGCAAATGAGATAAAGCAGTTCCATAGCACTAGAACATACAACTCAATAACAGATTTGGTCAGAATTGAAACAATGAAAAACAGGAAGAAATTAGTAGATCGTGGAGAATCTTGAATGAGGCCATGGAACTTGTGCTTTAGCCTATGGATACTGTTGCTTCCATAGTCCTAGTGAGAAGTGATGAGCATCTACACCTGGAATGGAGAGTAGGAACAGATATTAGACCTATTTAAAAGATAAAATGAATAACTGATTGATTTTGGTTAATAATATCCATTGACTGAACACTTGCTGTGTGTCAAATACTTTTCTTTACATGTATTATCTCATTTGATCCTCATTACTTCCCTATGAAGTAAGACCTCTTATTGTTCCATTTTACAGATACTGAGGCACTGGCAGGTCTTAATGCTATGGCATGAGTAAGATTGAAACTCAGGTGGCTGAAATCCAGGAATATTTTTTTCCATTTATATATGCTGTCTGAAAGAGGAAGGTGGGAATAACACAAAGTATTATATTTTTATTGTGAGCAAAATATAGATGATATCTGAAAATGTACAAATTTCTCACTTAAATTTTACTTCTTATTTATTTACTTTTGTACATGAATAATTTCTTTAGTGGTGATTTCTGAGATTTTGATGCATCCATCACCCAAGCAGTGTACACTATACCCAATGTGTAGTCTTTTACCTCTCACCCCCTCCCACCCTTTCTCCTAAGTCCCCAGAGTCCATTGTATCTTTCTTATGCCTTTGTGTCCTCATAGCTTAGCTCTCACCTATGAGTGAGAACATATGATGTTTGATTTTTCCATTCCTGAGTTACTTCCCTTAGAAGAATGGCCTTCAGTTCTATCCAGGTTCCTGCAAATGCCATTATTTTGTTACTTTTTATGACTAAGTAGTATTTCATGGTGTGTATATACATATATCACGTTTTCTTCATCCACTAGTCAATTGATGGGCTTTTGTGCTGGTTCCATATTTTTGCAATTGTGAATTCTGTTGCTATAAACATGCATGTTCAAGTCTCTTTTTCATATAATAACTTATTTTTCTCAGGAGTGATACCCAGGAGTGGGACTGCTGGATAAAATGATAAATCTACTTTTAGTTCTTTAAGGAATCTCCACATTGTTTTCCATAATGGTTGTACTAGTTTACGTTTCCATCAACAGTGTAAAAGCCTCACTGAAATTTTAAAAGAAAAGATGTATTAGTTTTCTGTTGTTGCTATAGCAAATCAACCACACATTTATTGTCTTAAACCAACACTTATTAAACCATCTTACACTTGTTGAGATCAGAAATCTTAAATGGGCCTTATCAGGATAAAGTCAAGGTGTCATCAGGGCTGCATTCCTTCTGGAAGCTCTAAAGTTGTGTTTACTTGACTTTTCTAACTTCTAGAGGCAATCAGCATTCATTGGCATGAACAACTTCTATCTTCAGAACCAGCAGTGGCTAGTCGATTCTCAAATCATGTCACTTTGACATTGAATTCTGTGACCCTTTTCCACTTGTAAAGACTCTTAAAATTACATTGAATCCACCTGAACTATCCTGTATGATCTCCCTATTTTAAGGTCAGCTGATTAGCAACCTTAATTCTATCTACTACCTTAATTTCCCAATGCCATGTAATACAAAAATATTCCCAAATTCTTTGAATTAGGACATAAACATAGTTGGAAGCTTTTATTTTGCCTACCACAGATGTTGTAACTAATTGACAGTAATTATCAAGCCAACAAAAATTATGTTCAGCTCTTATTAACAAAAATATATTAACTACAAAATGTCTACATGCCTTCAAGTAGGAGAATACATTGGAACATTTACAGACAATGCTGTCCAGGAAACACATCCACTTCAAAAATTGTTATCTTGTATAGCTCCTCTGAAATAGCTCCAGAAATAGCTGAATTGTCAGAAACTGCCTCATTAAGGACCATTCTCCTTACCTTTATCTCTTTTGTGAGGGGAAATTTTTCAAGAGTATTGCTTGGATGTTATTGTCCAAGTAGCCTGGAAAAAAAAAAAAAAGCTGCTTCTCATAAGATCCAACACTCCATTTATTTTTAAATAAGTTTACATTATAGCTCAGTCATGACAGCTACAGTGAATTTGCCTCCTAATCCAGTCTGACATAGAAACTTCTTTGCATGATCATATTCTTCCTTCTTATTTGCCTTCTATTTATTATTGATTAATATACTCAGTATATTATGCAGCATTTTGATTTCATACTGTTCTTTCACAATATTCCAGTAAGAATCTATGCAGTTACAAATTTAAGAGACTGAGTTTAATGATTTTGAGCAAATGCAAAAGGATGCTGAGTAGTGAGGGAACAAATCCATCTTTATAAACAGTCAATAATTCACATGGAAAAAGCAAAGGCTTTGAAATATGTAAGGATAGAAAGTGAATCTATCTCAACTTCACCAAATAGTTGATGGCACAACTCTAAGATCTGAGAGTCTGTTACAAGAGAGGCATGAGGCCAAAACTCTAGGATGAGCACATCAGAATCAACAGTGGGGTTACTGTGGGATTCATTTCACTGTTGCCATCAAGGAGCTGACATTTATACCAGGACTGTAATGGTATTAAAGAGGTAGATACAGATGAGATAACCACATGAAACGCAGGATCTAAATAGATAACCACATGAAAAGCAGGATCTAAATACACAACCAAGTAAAACAAATATGTGATAATGTACCTGCAAAATTGAATATAAAATATTAAGCAGAAGAAATGACCATATGCACATTCATATAAAAGACTGATGATATCCTTGTTCTTTTTGGCTTAAAGAGCAGGTATTTATGGAAAAAAAACTTATACAATAATATCTACCTCTCAAAGTCCATTACTGAGATTTGCTTTAAATAGCAGATGCATTTTTTTCATTATAAAATTTCTCTCAACTTGAAAGAAAAGCATTATACAGTATAGATTTTAAGCCTGAATTCATCTTCAATAGTTCAGTAATTATTGATCATCTGTGTATATGTGGCTATAATTCCCAAGATCCAAAATAAATAATTGCCTATTGGATTTTAATAACTTGCAGGATTCTTCTAAATTTCCCATGAAGGAATCTAACTGGCTAAGGTTATCCATTAGATTTATTTTTTTTAAATAAAATACTAACTTCAATGCCTAGAATCTGTGCTCTCAAAAAGTTCATCATCAACATTTTAATAAGAAAAATGATTTGAGTTTATGAATTGTTTTCAGACAGTTTTGATGCTTCAGTTCTATCATCCATTTATCTTTTTCCAAAGTGTAAGCCAGGGATGGCAGGTGGTCTGTGAAATTCTTCAGTGTGTTGCACAGTAAGTTTTTTTGTGTATTAATGGTGAAATCATCCCAGTGGTTAAACTTTGATCTTTGGTATAGACCCATTTTTTTTCTTTTTTCTTTTTTTCTTTGCTGTAGTTTGAATGCATCCTCCAGATTTCACATGTTCGATACTTAATCTCATGACATTTGGAGGTAGTGTCCTTACTAGGTAATAGAAATTAGATAAGGTCATCAGGATGGGACCACCCAAATGGGACTGGTGGTTCTGTAAGAAGAGAGATTGGAGTTGGTATGCTCTTTCCTTCTTGTCATGTGACGCCTTCTGCTGTGTTACAATGTGGCGGGAAGATGCTCACCAGGTGCCACAGCCATGTTCTTGGACTTCCCAGACTTCAGAACAGTACAAAATAAATTTATTTTCTTTATAAATTACCCAATCTCAGACATTCAGTTATAGTAACAGAAAGTATACTTCTTGTATACTTTATTGGCATCTTATTAAATTACAGTGAGCATCTTTACCCATTTGTAAGGAAAAGGTAGAAGATGAGGGGTTCTGGGCCAGGCTTGTACCTCCGGGCTGCCATCTCCCATTTGTAGTTCAAGCTATATTTTCCTGTGAGCATGTTTAAAAATGAAGCCGAGTGGTGGGTAATGAGGGTGAGATAACAACATTTAGGATGATTGTAAATATTAAAGGATTAAAGGAATGCCAAATTTCTCTGTAAAATAAACAAACACAACCTGCATACTGATTTGCTATCATTTATTTGTTAAGAGGGTTTTTTTTTTTTTTTTTAGTGACAAATGGGTGTGGATATCAAGTAATTAATAGGCATTTTGACAAGTGAAGTGTTTTGTAGCATGAAAACTATGAACCTAGAAAGAATTTATAGCCACTTTTTCCCTCACATGTTTCATCAAGTATTTAACTCTAATACTGATTTTTGTATAATGCTTTGTGGATATATTCTGCCTTTTGAGCTGTATCCTTGTTTTGGTGTCTTTTCTGAACCAGATGACATATGAGAATATATTTATGAATTTAGCTTCTAAATTTGGGGAACACAGCACTGCAAAGGACCGAACATAAATGTTGACTTTCTTCAGAACTAAAGAAACATTTTGAATTCAATACACTATAAAATTTCTAATTTTTAAAGTTTAAACATTTAATCATTCTATTCAGAATTAAGATTTTATATACAATATAAGGTAGGAGCATTCAGAGCTTTTGAAATGTTTTTTTTAATCTCTCTTGTATTTCTTTTCTTTTCTTTTTTTTTTGAGACAATCTCTCTCTGTTGCACAGACTGGAGTACAGTGGTGTAATCTCGGCTCACTGCAATCTCTACATCCCAAGTTCAAGTGATTCCCATGCCTCAGCCTCCAGAGTAGCTGGGATTACAGGCATGTGCTCTCATGCCCAGCTAATTTTTGTATTATTTAGTAGAGACAGAGTTTCACGATGTTGGCCATGCAGGTCTTAAATTCCAGGCCTCAAGTAATCTGCCTGCCTCAGGTTCCCAAAGTGCTGGGATTACAGATGTGAGCCACCTGTGCCTGGCCTCTCTTGTATTTCAATAACTTATTCTTCTATAATGTACAGGCCACTGTTTTGTTATGTACATCTCTTAATACAAGTATCGGCAGTTATAATTCTAGCAAAGTAATGTGGGAGTTATTTTTGATGATTATTTCTTCTTTCTTGGTATCCATGTAAAAAATGTTACAAAAGTAAGCTTTGTCATAAAAACTGGGACAAAAATTCACCAGATTTTAATATTTTATAAACCAAGTAAATTGGAAATATTTGTTAAATTAAAAAAAATTACTTTGCTTAGCAATGTTCATAATCTGCTTTTCTTCAATAATGTACAGTCTCATTGATGGAGCTTCACTTGCATATTTTCCTATGTTTTTCTAGTTAGTCTTCTTTATCTAGAAATTTAGAAAACCCAAATGTGTATGCTAAAAGCCTAGTTAAATAACTACTTCAGTTTAACTATTTAAAAATTAAATAGATGTTTAAATTCAAAATTTGATCTTTTATTATTGGTGCATAATAAAATTTCTACAGATGACTCTAATTTCAGAACTTAGAATGTGCTATAATACCAAGTGAAAGGGCCATCATGCATTTATTCATTTAATCAATATTTTTGAGTGTCTGTTACATGCTACAGGTAGATATAATCTATGCTCTCATGGAACTGAGAGCTAGATGCATAGAAGATTTTACACACACACAGAGATATGCACAATACATAAACACACGTATATATACATACACACACACACACACACACACACACACACACACACACACACATATATATACACACACACACCCATATGTATATGTACAGAAATTCACATAGACTGGTATTTGTTTATACACTGAGGAAAGAGTAATAAAGCAGGAAATATGATAGAGAATAATCATGGGGGTAGGGAGATACAGAGACAGAGAGTTAGGAAATATCTATCCAAGAAGGCCATATTGAGTTCGAAATAAAAATATCAGAAGCCAGCCAGTAATTCCAGAGGTAGAAGATTCCAAGATGGAAATACAATGGGCGAAGCTTCTAAGACTGAGAAATTCTTAGCAGAAAGATGGTGGCCGAATGATGTATAATGAGTAAAAGAGAGATTAGAAGAAATTAATATGGAGGAGGGAACACAATTAGAAATTAAAATCTAATTCTATGAAAATCAGAGACGAAAAGGAGGGTATACTAGACTGTTCTCACACTACTATAAAGAACTACTTGAGACTGAATAATTTAAAAGAAAGAGAGATTTAATCGACTCACAGTTCTGCAGGCTTAACAGAAAGCATGACTGGAGGCATCAGGAAAATTGCAATCACAATGGAAGGTAAAGGGGAAGCAAACACGTCTTACCATGCCAGAGCAGGTGAGTGAGAGAGCAGAGGGGGAAGTGCCACACACTTTCAAACAACTAGATATTATGAGAACTCACTCACTATTATGAGAACAGCAAGGGGTAAGTCTGCTCCCATGATTCAGTCACCTCCCATCAGCCTGTTCCCAGAACATGTGGGGACTGCAATTTGAGATGAGATTTGAGTATGGGCACAGAGCCAAACCATAATATTCCACCTGTGGCCCCTCCAAAGTCTGTCATTCTCACAGTTTAAAATACAATCATGCCTTACCAACTACCCCCCAAAGTCTTAACTCATTACAGCATTAACCCAGAAGTCGAAGTCAGGCATTGGGTTAATGCTCCCGTTATAAATGGGAGAAATTGGCCAAAATGAAGAGGCTATAGGCCCCATGTAAGTCCAAAATCCAGCAAGGAAGTTGAATCTAAAATAATCTCATTGTTTCATGTCTCACATCCAGGGCATGCTGATACAAGGGTTGGGCTCCGAAAGCCTTGGGGAGCTTAACCCGCTATGGCTCTGCAGGATACAGCCCACGTGGCTGTTTTCATAGGCTGGTGTTGAATACTAGAGGTTTATTCAGGTACATGGTGCAAGCTGTGAGTTGATTTAACATTCTTCAGTCTGGAGGATGATGACCCTCTTCAGAGCTCCTCTAGCTAGTGACCCAGTAGAGACTGTGTGGGTGCTCCTACCCCACCTTTTCCCTCTGCGTTGCCCTAGTAGAGGTTATCCATGAAGGCTCTGCCCCTGCAGCAGACTTTTGTGTAGATATCCAAGCACTTTCAAACATCCTCTGAAATCTAGGCAGAGGTTCCCAAAGCTCAACTCTTGTCTTCTTTGAACCCACAGGCCCAACACCACATGGAAGCTGCCAGAACTTGGGGCTTGCTCCCTCTGAAGCCACGGCCCAAACTGTACTTGGCCCCTTTTAGTTATAACTGGAGCTGCAGCAGCTGGGATGCAGGCCACTATATTTCAAGACTGCACAGAGCAGCAAGGACCTGGGCTTAGCCCATGAAACCATTTATCCTTCCTAGGCCTCCAGGCCTGTGATGGGGTTGAGGCTGCTGCAAAGATCTCTGAAATGTCCTGGGAACATTTTCCTTCATTGTTTTGTATTAACATTTGGCTCCTCTTTACTTGGGCAAATTTTTGCAGCTAGTTTGAATTTCTCTTCAGAAAAGGGTTTTTCTTTTCTACCGCATTGTCAGTCTTCAAATTTTCTAAACTTTCATGCTCTGCTTCCCTTTTATAAATAAGTTCCAATTTCAGACCATTTCTTTGTTCATGCATATGAGAGTATGCTTTTAGAAACAGCTAGGTCGCTTCTTGAACGCTTTGCTGCTTAGAAATTTTTCCCAACAGATACTGTAAAACACCCCTCTGAAGTTCAAGATTCCACAGATATCTAGGGCTGAGACAATATGCCAAGAGTCTCTTTGGCAAAGCATAGCAAGAGTGATTTTCACTCCTTTCCCAACAAGTTCCTCATCTCCATCTGAAACCACCTCAGCCTGAATTTCATTGTATCACTATCAACATTTTGGTCAAAACCATTCGACAAGTCTCTAGGAAGTTCCAGATTTTTCCACATCTTCCTTTCTTTTTCTGAATCCTCCAAACTGTTCCAATCTCTGGCTGAAACCAGTTCTAAAGTCACTTCCATATTTTCAGGTATCTTTATAGCACTACCCCACTCCTGGTACCAATTTTCTTTATTAATCTGTTCTCGTACTGCTATAAACAACTACCTGAGACTAGGTAATTTATAAATAAAAGAAGTTTAATTTGCTCACAGTTTTGCAGGCTTCTCAGGAAGCATGACTAGGAGGCCTTGGGAAACTAACAGTTATGGCAGAAGGCAAAGGGGAAGAAAGCACATCTTGCCACGCAGAAGAGGAGAGAGAGAGAGAGGAAAGGGGGAAGTGCTACACATTTTTAAACAACCAGATCTCGTAAGAACTCACCCACTATCGCAAGAATAGCAAGGGAGAAGTCTACCTTCATGATTCAGTCACTTCCCACAGGCCCTTCCCCTGACACATGGGATTACAATTTCAGATAAGATTTGTGTGGGGACATAGAGACAAATCATATAAGAGTAGAAGTACATAGTTTTATCTACCAAATGTGCTCACCATCACATTGTATAACACTTTATATTTATCTCATTTATTCTTCAAAATAACCTTTTGGGAAACATGTTATTTCTCTAAATTTATAGATGAGAAAAATGAGATTTACATTTTCTACAGTTTGCAAATGAAAATGCCAAGTTTTAGACCTGCATGTACTTGCCTGCAAATGCATAATTTAGTTTGACTGTAGCCCACTGCCTACCAGTGGATATAAATATTGAGCTGGGCCGTAAAATGTAACCCTGTTACCACCACTATCTCAAAGCATTGGGGTAGTATTTTGTTTTGATTATGACTATTTATGGTACTTCATTATATTTCGTTATAAATATGTGTGTACATCTCACAAACTTATGAGCTTACTGAATTCACAGATTCTTGCTTATTCATTTCTACATTCCTCATAACTAGATTCGGTTCTTGAAACATTTGGAAATCAACAAATATTAATTGAATGAATGGATAGATTAAACAATGAATAAATGAAAAATATGATGTTTTCTAGGTAATTAACATGATGCTAATTAACAAAAGTTTATCATAATGTTATTTTCTTTAAAGGATTAAATGCTCTTTGAGGACCTTATTTAAAGTACCTTGATACCATGCTATTATGCTCCTGTGTCTTTCTGCCAGTTACAAAGGCAGATTATCATATGAAACATTGCTTCTTAAAGATTATTATATGTAAAAAGCAAATTATTTAGCATTCTTAAGTTATTTTTCTCTGTTTGGTTTTGCCCTAATTTTGTAAAACTCCCTTTCCTATACTTTAACTTAATATTGAAAACTTGCCATCATAATTTTAAATAGTTACAAAGAGTACAACCTCTGAAATATTGTAAATCTAAGCATTTCAGGAAAATCTGTTTAATCATTATTCTATAATAAATGGACTATAAATATCATGCTGATTTGATATGCAATATTATATACTTAAAGGGATATATGAAAAAAAATGTATTCAATAGCTGGAGAATTAATACCATTCTATTTTCTCTTTTAAATCATATTTGTATTCTATTTTTACCAGAGAATTTAATCCTAATTTATATATCTTATGATGAACAATCTTAATGATTATGTTATAGTTATAAATATAAACATATATTTAGCATATATTAAATGTATAAAGTATATAATTATTAAGCATATAAGTTAAAATTAGTTTTTAAAACAGCCTCTAACCGTAAAGTTCTATGTCTTACTTTTGCTTCCAGCTTGGGTCATCATTAGGATTATTAGTATGTTTTACCACAAGATTGTAAGCATATTTCAAGCTTTGATAACAATAATTTAGCATACAATAAAATTTTAATGGAAATTAGTTTATTAATGAAATGAATGGTCCTTTCTCTGAGCTAGATCTTGTTTCCAAGGAAGAATATTGCTTGTGATCATAATGAGACAGGCTTTAACACCCATCTATTTCTATTTTAAGAAATTAATCACTGAGAAACTTTGTTCACATAAATAATTAGATGGGATTTGAAGAAAATTTTATAATAACAATAAAACATGACTCTGAATTATTTTTGAGTTCTTTGACAAAAATTTCAGTAACCCCCATCATCAAAGATTATGTTTAATGATCTATAAGTTGACAACTCAATTGAGTTCTCTTTAAATTACATTGAAAGAAAATAATTAGAAACCACTGTACTTACAGAAAGTTTTATTTTCTTGTCATTATTGACATTGAACTTCTCAACATCAACATCAATGTTTTAAATTCTCTTTTTGTATTTGGCACTGTGGAAGATTTCACATGGTAGAGACAATGCACAATTGTCAGATTCACAATGGGTGAGGTAAGGCTTTTCTTTTGTGAAGTCGAAGAAGCCACAGTATAAGAAGGCATGTGATCAACAACAGAACAGGAGAACTTAAGTGCATTCTCAGGCAGATCAGTTTTATAAATAGCACTTGTGTGAATTGGGAAATTGACTCTCCAAGAACTCTCTGAGCCCCCCGCATTTCTTTGGAAAATATGCATACACCCCTAGAGATATGTATACCTTGTTTGTAAAGCTGATATCCTAGGACAGTTACTAAAAAATTAAGATTTTGCCTCACTCCTGTAATCCCAGAACTTTGGGAGGCTGAGTCAGGAGAATCACTTGAGCTCTGGAGTTTGAGACCAGCCTGGGCAACTCAGGGAGACCCCATCTTTACATAAAACTTAAAATTTAGGTGTGGTGGTGCTGTCTTGTGGTCCCAGCTACTCAGGAGGCTGAGATGAGAGAATCTTTTAAGCCAGTGGGGTTGACTGCAGTGAGTACTGGTCATGCCATTGCATTCCAGCCTGGCTGACAAAGGAAGACTCTGTCTCAAAAAAAAAAAAAAAAAAAAAAAAACCTCTGAGACTTAACTTTGGAGATTGTAATTGTATAGATCTATTATGGAACCAGGAGTATTCTCTTATTTTTCTTAAACAAATTCACTCTAGATGATTCTGAGGAATGTTATCCATAAGCTGCTTTGAGGAAAACAGTTGAATAAAGAAAGGAAATGTTTACATAATAATAGATAAAAGTTACTGATTGCTTACTTGGTCCCAAGAACTATTATATTGAAAGTATTTATTCATGAAATCCTTATAACACTCTATAATGTGGGTATTACTATTATTTCAGTTTTACTTTTGGGGAAATTGAGTTACTGAGGAGTTTAATGACTTATGTAAGATCATACAGAACAGAGAAATCAGGGAACATTAGAAAACATGATTGGAGAACAGTAAAGTCTTGGCTAGTCTGGAATTTCAGGCTGAGAAGTAAAGATATTGTTGAGAAGGCTATGGAAATCTATAGAAAGATTTAATAAAAGTAAATCATATGCTTAAACTGGTCTGAATGCAATCAGGAAATGGTTAAATTGGGTTAATAAGACTTCTTAACTTTAATGTGCCAACAAATCATATGGAGATCTTGTTAAGACAGAAATTATAATTCTATAGGTCTTGGATAGAGCCTAAAATTTTGTATTTCTAACAAGTTCTCAGGTTAATTCTGATATTGGTGGTCCATGGGTCATAGTTTAAGTGGCAAGGGACCAGGACTGTGTGGTTCAATATGGCAATCACTAACGACATGTGGTTTTTAAATGTAAAATAATTAAAATTAAATAAAATCAAAACTTTGGCGTTTAGGTACAGGAGACACATATCAAGGGCACAATAGCTACAACATAGATATACAGAATATTTCCACCATTGAAGAAAGTAAGAGTGGACAGTATTGAGTTAGAAGAATATTGAAATAGTTTAAGGAGGAAAAATATTGAAGCATTGGTCAAAGGCAATTGCAATGGAAACAAAAATTGATAGAAGATAAACAGACTCAAGACTGTTGTTTATGGGAGAGAGGAAGGAGGCAATTCTGACGCCAAGGTTTTTTGACTACATAGGAAAAATGGGAAACAGCATATAAGGAGTAATTTAGGAGCTGATGAATTCTATCTGAAATTTATTGAGTATCAGTGCCTGCAAAACATTCAGGTTTACCTGTACATTGGAGTCCACTGTTTTGGTATACATTTAGGAGACAGAGTTACTTGGGCATAAAAGATATTAATTTGAACATCATCATTGAATTAACATAGGATTTATGGATTTACTAAGAAGCCATTATGATAAAATCTCTGGGTCTTCTTTTCGTGCCAGGGTAGTGGAGGGCAGGGAGAGAACACATTACAAAATTTTTTTTATTCAGATAAGGTACACATGAGATACAATTAACCATTGTACAGTGTTAAGTTCAGTGGCATTTAGTGAATTTGCCATGTTTTGCAATCACCACCTCTCTCTAATTTCAACAAGAACACCTTCTAATTTCACACAAGAACACCTTATACCCGTCAAGTAATCACTCCCGATTCCCCCTCTTCATAGCACCTGGGGGATCACTATACTGTTTTCTATCTTTGTGGATTTGCTTACTTTACATATTTCATATAAATGGAATCTTACAGTATTTCACTTTCATTGAACATGTTTTTGAGGTTGATCCCACTTGTAGCATGCATCAATAATTCATTCTCTTTTTTTTCTTTATTTCTTCTAAAAAAAAAAAAGAAAAAAAGGATACATGTACATAACATGTAGGTTTGTTATGTAATTATACATGTGTCACGGTGGTTTGCTATACCTATTTACCCATCATCTAAGTTCCCACTACTCACCCCAACCCATTAATAGGCCATAGTATGTGTTGTTCCCGTTTCTGTGACCATGTGGTCCCATGTTCAGCTTCCACTTATGAATGAGACTATGTGGTATTTGTTTTTATGTTCCTGTGTTAGTTGGCTGAAGATGATTCCTACCAGCTTCATCCATGTCGCTACAAACGACATGATCTCATTCCTTTTTATGGGGCTGCATAGTATTCCATTGTGTATATGTACCATGTTTTCTTTCTCCAGTCTATCATCAATGGGCATTTAGGTTGGTTCCATATTTTTGCTCTTGAATATAGTGCTGCAGTAAACATACATGTGCATGTGTCTTTATAGTATTCCTCTGGGTGTATACACAGTAATGGGATTGCTCTGTCAAATGGTATTTCTGGTTCTAGATCCTTGAGGAATTGCCACATTGTTTTCCACAATAGTTGAACTAATTTACATTCCCACCAACAGTGTAAAAGCACTCCTATTTCTCCACAGCCTCACCAGCATCTATTGTTTCCTGACTTTTTAATAATCACCATTCTAACTGGTGTCAGATGGTATCTCATCATGGTTTCGATTTGTATTTCTCTGTTGATCAGTGATGTTGAGCTTTTTTCATGTGTTTGTTGAATGAGTAAATGTCTTTTGAGAAGTGTTTGTTCATATTCTTTACCCACTTTTTGATGGGTTGTTTGTTTTATTTTTGTAAATATGTTTAAGCTCCTTGTAAATTCTGGATATTAGATCTTTGTCAGATGGGTAGATTACAAAATTTTTTTCCCATTCAGTAGGTTGCCTATTTATTCTGATGCTAGTTTCTTTTGCTGTGCAGAAACTCTGTAGTTTAATTAGATTTCACTTGTCAATTTTGGCTTTTGTTACAATTGCATTTGGGTTTTTTTCATGAAATGTGTCCATGCCTATGTCCTATATGGTACTGCCTAAGTCCTATATGGTATTGTCTAAGTTTTGTTCTAGGGTTTTTATGGTTTGAGGATTTACATTTAGGCCTTTAATCCATCTTGCATTAATTTTTGTATAAAGTGTAAGGAAGGGGTCCAGTTTCAGTTTTCAGCATATGGCCTGCCAGTTTTCCCAGCATCATTTACTGAATAGGAGATCCTTTCCCCATTGTTTGTTTTCATCAGATTTGTTGAAGATCAGATGATTGTAGATGTGTGGTGTTACTTCTGAGGTTTCTTTTCTGCTCCGTTTATTTATATGTCTGTTTTGGTACTGGTACCATGCTGTTTTGGTTACTATACCCTTGTAGTATATTTTGAAGTCAGGTTGCATGATGCCTCTAGCTTTGTTCTTTTTGCTTAGAATTGTCTTAGCTATATGAGGTTTTCTTTGATTTCTTATGAAATTTTAAGTTTTTTTTCTAATTCTGTGAAGAACGTCAATGGTAGTTTGATGGGAATAGCATTGAATCTATAAATTACTTTGGCAATATGACCACTTTCACAATATTGATTCTTCCTGTCCATGAGAATGGAATGTTTTCCAATTGCTTTGTATTTTCTCTTACTACCTTGAGCCGTGGTTTGTAGTGCTATTTGAAGAGGTCCTTTACATCCTTCGTTAGCTATATTCCTGGATATTTTATTCTCTTTGTAGCTATTGTGATTGGGAGTTCATTTACGATTTGGCTCTCTGCTTGCCTACTGTTGGTGTAGAATACTTGTGATTTTTGCAAATTTATTTTGTATCCTGAGACTTTTCTAAAGTTATCAGTTCAGGAAGATTTTGGGCTGAGATGATGAGGTTTTCTAAATATAAAATCATAGTCATCTGCAAACAGAGACAACTTGACTTTCTCTCTTCCTGTTTGAATATCTTTCTAGCTTTCTGATGTGGGCACTTAGTGCTGTTAAATTCCCTCTTAACACTGCTTCAGCTGTGTCCCAGAGATTCTGGTGCATTGTCTCTTTGTTCTCAACGGTCTCAAAGAACTTCTTGATTTCTACCTTAATTACTGTCTCAATTTCTCTTGCCTGATTGCCTTGGCCAGAACTTCCATACTTTATTAAATAGGAGTGGTTAGAGAAGGAATCTTTGCCTTGTACTGGCTTTCTGGGAATGCTTCCAGATTTTGCCCATTCATTGTGATATTGGCTGTGGGTTTGTCATAAATATCCCTTATTATTTTGAGACAGGTTCTATGCCTACTTTATTGAGAGTTTTTAATAAAGGAATGTTAAATTTTATCAAAGGCCTTTCTGCATCTATTGAGATAATCATGTGGTTTTTGTCTTTGGTTTTGTTTATGTGACAGATTACGTTTATTGATTTGTTGAACCAACCTTGCACCCCAAGGATGAAGCCGATTTGATCATGATTAATACGTTTTTTATGTGCTGTTGGATTCAGTTTGCCAATATTTTATTGTGGATTTTTGTGTGATATTCATCAGGCAATATCAGCCTGAAGTTTTCTTCTTTTGTTGTGTCTCCTCCCACTTTTGGTATCAGGAGGCTAGTGGCCTCATAAAATGAGTTAGGGAGAGGTTCCTCCTTTTCAATTCTTTGGAATTGTTTCAGAAGGAATGGTACCAGCTCTTCTTTGTATTTCTGGTAGAATTTGGCTGTGAATCCATCTGATTCTGGGCTTTTTTTTTTTGGTTGGTAGGCTATTAATTACTGTCTCAATTTCAGAACTTGTTATTAGACTATTCAGGGATTCAACTTCGTCCTGGTTTAATCTTGGTAGGGTATAGGCATCCAGGAATTTATCCATGTCTTCTAGATTTTCTAGTTTATTTGTATAGAGTTGTTTATAGTATTCTCGGATGGTAGTTTGTATCTGTGGTGTCAGTGGTGATATCTCCTTTATTAATTTTTATTGTGTTTATTTGATTCTTCTGTCTTCTTTATTAGTCTATCTGTTTTATTAATTTTTTCAAAAAAACAGCTCCTCAATTTGTTGATTTTTTTTTTTTGGAAGTTTTTTGTGTCTCAGTCTCCTTCAGTTCTTCTCTCAACTTAGTTATTTCTTGTCTTCTGCTAGCTTTTGGATTTGTTTGCTCTTGCCTTTCTAGCTATTTTAATTGTGGTGTTAGGGCGTAGATTTTAGATCTTTCTAGCTTTCTGATGTGGGCACTTAGTGCTGTTAACTTCCTTCTTAACACTGCTTTAGCTGTGTCCCAGAGATTCTGGTGCATTGTCTCTTTGTTCTCAACGGTTTCAAAGAACTTCTTGATTTCTACCTTAATTTCATTATTCAACTAGAAGTCATTCAAAACCAGGTTGTTCAATTTCCATGAAATTGTGTGGTTTTGAGTGACTCTGTTAATCCTGAATTCTAATTTGATTGCAGTGTGATCTGAGACTGTTATAATTTCAATTCTTTTGCATTTGCTGAGAAGTGTTTTACTTCCAATTACATGGTTAATTTTAGAATAAGTGCCATGTGGCACTGAGAAGAATGTATATTCTGTTGATCTGGGATAGAGAGTTCTGCAGACGTCTACCAGGTCCACTTGATTCAGAGCTGAGTTTAAGTTCTGAATATCGTTGTTAATTTTCTGTCTCATTGATGACTAATATTGATGGGAGAGTGTTAACGTATCCCACTATTATTATATGGGAGTGTAAGTCTCTTTGTAAGCCTCTAAGAACTTGTTTTATGAATCTGGGTGCTCCCGTATTGGGTGCATATATTTTCAGAATAGTTAGCTCTTCTTGTTGAATTTTTCCCTTTACCATTATGTAATGCCCATCTTCTATTTTTTTTTTTAATCTTTGTTGTTTTAAAGTTTGTTTTGTCAGAGACTAGGATGGCAAGCCCTCCTTTGTTTATTATTTCCTTTTCATTTATTTGGTAAATTTTTTCCATTTCTTTATTTTGAGCCTATGTTTGTCTTTGCACATGAAGTGGGTCTCCTGAATACAGAACACCGGCGGGTATTGACTCCTTATGCAGTTTGCTGGTCTGTGTATTTTAATGGGACATTTAGCCCATCTACATTTAAGTTTAGTATTGTGGTGTGTTTTGGCAGTAGCTGGTGCCAATTTTTCCTGTCTTTATTTAGTGCTTCTTTTGGGAGGTTTTGCAGGGCAGGTTTCGTTGTAACAAAATCTCTTAGTATTTGCTTGTCTAGAAAGGACTTTATTTATTCTGTATTTATGAAGCTTACTTTGGCTGAATATGAAATTCTGGGTTGAAAATTCTTTTCTTTAAGAATCTTGAATATTAGCCCCCAAACTCTTCTGGCTTGTAGAGTTTCTGCTGTGAGGTGTGCTGTAATCTGATGGGCTTCACTTTGTAGGTGACCTTGCCTTTCTCTCTGGCTGCCCTTAACAGTTTTCCTTCATTTTGACCTTGGAGAATCTGAGGACTATGTGTCTTGGGGTCGATCATCTTGTGGAATATCTTAATGGTGTTCTCTGTATTTCCTGAATTTCCATGTTGGCCTTTCTTGCTAGGTTGGGGAAGTTCTCATAGATGATATCCTGAAATGTGTTTTTCAGCTTGTTTTCATTGTTCTTATCTTCTTCTGGTACGCCAGTCAATCGTAGGTTTGCTCTTGTTGTGAAGTCCCATATTTCTTGGAAGCTTTGTTCATTCCTTTTTATTCTTTTTTCCCTGTTCTAGTCTGCATATCTTATTTCAGTCAGGTGGTGTTAAAACTCTGATATCCTGTCTTCTGCTTGGTCTATTTGGCTGTTGATACTTGTGTGTGCTTCACAAAGTTATCATGCTGCGTTTTTCAACTCCAACAGGTCATTTATGTTCTTTTCTAAACTGGTTATTCTAGTTAGCAATTTATCTAACCTTTGATACAGATTCTAAGCTTCTTTGCATTGAGTTAGAATGTGCTCCTTTAGCTCATCGTAGTTTTTTTTTATTACCCATCTTCCAAAGCCTACTGACAGAAGTATCTGTCAATTCATTCATCTGATCCTTGTCTGGTTGTGTTCCCTTAATGGAGAGATGTTGTGATCATTTGAAAGAGAGGAAGCACTTTGGTCTTTTGGGTTTTCAGCATTTTTTTCATTGATTTTTTCTCATGTTCATGAGTTTGCTAGTTTCAGTCTTTGAAGTTGCTGACCCTTGCATGGAGTTTTTCTGTGGGCCTTTTTGTACTTCTTGTTGATGCTGTTGTTGCTTTCTGCTTGTTTGTTTTTCTTTCAGTAGTCAGGTCTCTCTTCTGTTGGGCTGCTGCAGTTTGCTGGGGATTCACTTCAGGCCCTATTCATCTGATTCATTCCTGTGCCTGAAGATGTCACTCAAAGAGGCTGGAGCACAGCAAATATGGGTACCTGCTCCTTCTTCTGGGACCTCTGACCTTTATGGGCACCAAACTGATGTCAGTAGGATTGCTTCTGTATAGGGTGCCTGACAACCCTTGTTGAAGAGTCTCAGCCAGTTGGGCGGTATGGGGAGCAGGACTCATTTAATGAAGCATTTTGTCCCTTGGCAGAGAGGGTATGTTTTGCTGGGGGGAAATCCAATCATCTGGGCTGCCCAGGTTCCTCAGAACTAGCAAGAGAAAAAGCTATGTCTGCTGGTCCACAGACTGTGGCTTCCCCTCCCCCTAGGGACTCAGGCCCAGGGAGATCTGAATTCTGTCTCTGAGTCTCTGGCTGGAGTTATTAGAGATCCTACAGGGAAACCCTGCCCACTTGGAAAGTATGGGTCAGGTTTAGACTTGAAGTATGGGTCAGGTTTAGACTTTGGCAGCATACTGCCTCAGCCAGTGTGTGTTGAGCTGTGGGGACAAGTCTTGGGACCAAGCCATCCAGCATCCTGGCTCCAGCAGGGAAAAAACACAGCTTGGAGCTATAGAAATGGGTGCTGCCCTTTCCCTGCGCGGGGAGCTTAGCATATTAGGCAGTTGCAAGTCCCAGTGCTGTCTGCTGCCTCTCCCTCAAGCAGTTCTAAAGGTTTAGACAGCAGGCAGCTGCAGCTGGTGCTGGTTGCCTCTCCCTCCAGGGAATTCTGTAGGCTTAAGCAGATTCCAGCTGAGAGGCTGTCAGAATCTGCACGTCCCAGAGTTGGGACCCTAGGCCCCAGTGGCATGTGTTCATGAGTGGGGTCTTATAATTGTGGGTTGCACAGTTCCATGGAAAAAGAATAGATTCCCTGGCTAGGTAGTGCGCTCACTCACCCCCTCACTTGGTTGGAGAAAGGGGTTCTCCTTCCCTATGTGGCTCTCCAATGGGCCACTGTACCATACTGCTCTTGCTTCTCTCCGTGAGTCACCCAGCCTTCTAGTCAATTTTGATGAGAGAACCTCAATGCATGATTGCTAGTGAAGGATTCATGTGCTTATTATATTTTTTATTCAATGGGAATCTCTGAGTACCAGTGCTTCTAGTTGGCCTTCTTAGCCCCACATACTCAATTCATTCTTTTTAATGGATAAATAGTACTTCATTATATGTCTATTTACCACAATTTGTTTTGCATTAAAGTTCTAAAGATTGATGGGCCTTCATCCTCCAAAGATGGTTCATGAACTCCCCAACAGGCAATGCAGTGGCTTTTAAGGGCTCATTAATCACAGATTATAGATCCAAGCATAACTGTGACAGTAGATAAACTCAGGTAATGTAACAATGATAGTGAAAGAAGAAGCCAAGGGCAGAATTCTGGAAAACACCAGCATATAAGACACTGGAAGAGAAGTGTAAATAGATATTAAAAGGACTGTTTAGAGAGAGAGAATGAGATAGTCAACACAGGATTTTAAAAAAGCAATAAAATGAACCATAGTGTCACATGCCAAAGTGGTAAAGAAAGAAAAATGTACAAAATTGTACACTGAATTTAGCAAAAAAGAGATGGTTATTGAAAATTATTTAGTTGGAGTCATAAAGATTGAAGCTAGATGGATAAAGATAGAAGCTAGACTGCAGTAGTTTGGGGCATAAATGGAGGCAAGAAGAAAATGTGGAGAGTTGAGACAACTTTTTCAAGAGACAACTGCGAAGAAGAAGGAGGCTTGTGGCTTTGTTGCTAGGAGGAAGCTGATGACATAAAAGTGTTTTTGAAGACATGTGATCATAGAAAATTTTTATATTTTAAGAAAAAATTGTAAAGAGGTTGATAATAAGGAGGAAAAAGCTGATGAATAAACAACTCACGGAAATACAAAGGTAGGAACATCAGGGATCAGCAAGAGGAAGTAGCCATAGATGGAAGGAGACATCTTTCTACCACTGAAATTGGAAGGGGAACCATCTAAGAACAGAAAGACTGACATCCTTACTGAAGAGGATAATAAACATGCTGAAAACATTTCCACCTAACAGACTTGAATGTCTTTTAACAGTTAGAGCTGTGTGCAGATATAAGGAAGGTTGGGGAGAAAAGGCAGAGAACATGAGCTTTTGTGGGAAATGAGATACAGTAGGACTATGGATTTGTTACAGGGTTGTCAGGCAGTATAGACATAACAAGAGATAACTGAAAATACAAAATTGTAGTCATGCCAGTTACACAGGTGCAGTAATTTTTATTCAGTAAATATTGAAACCTGGATTGCTTAGAGGAGAGAAGGCAGACAGCTATATTGATCCAGGGTTGTGGTTTTACAAAGAAGGTATGATAGGGAAGAAATTAAAAAAAAAAATTGGAGAGCAATGATAAAATAATAGTTGGAAAAATTGGATCTAGACTAATTAAGAAAAGAAGAAAAGGCAGGAAGGAGAAAATTTGGGGGTGAATAAAGGGTATAAGGAGCTAAGAATGTTAAAATATTGAGAGAATAAAGGCATAGAATAAAGTTTAAGATTTCAAGTTACCTGTTGTCAGTATCCAAGGTTTGAGTATCTCAGTATCCAGAGTTTGAATATAGATTGCTAAAGTAAAGTGGGAATAAAAACCAGTAGAGCTGAAAGAGTGCAAGACTTCAAAGTGAGGAGGAGTTAACTACTGAATTAATCCAGGATGAGGATAAGATTTAGATGAAAAGAAAATATATTGGTGCTAAAACTTTGCTTAATAGGTGTCAGTAGGTCTGTGGAATAGAAGATGCTAGCTCTGCATTACATAATCCTCAAGGGATCAGTGATTTCTACAAGAATTTGTAAAATACACCTCATGCATAAAAAGTGGCATCAGGTGCTATGATGATGATAAGCCAGAGTTGCAAGAAACAACAGAATTGAAAAATGTACTTTGAGTGCTTACTCTTTACTGGTAACTGCTAAGGACTCAAGGTATAAATGTGGACATTTCAGTAGTCTTCAACCAGTGGTAATACTTAACAGAAAAGTAGTCGTAGAAAACCTTGAGACATTTACAGAAGACTAGAAGCATACATATGTCCTTTCTGGGAAAATAACAACAATAATTTTAAAAAGTAGTTTGTTTTCATTTTGATAGCACTAGATTTCTTTTTAAGGTAATTCATGGTAACTAGCCATGAACGATTGGAATAAAATACAATCTGCCTTATAAATGGACAAGACTGTCATAAAACAAGAAATAAAGAATACAAACAAAAATATATTAAAATGCTGTGGGAACAGAGAGTGGGACTGTTTATCAAATCTTAATGTAGGGAAGATGATAACATTATGTGTAGGGGGTACCATTTATGTTGAGTTTCATCCAGTGTATTTTCTCGGTTTAGGAAAGGGGAGCAGACCACGTAGGCAATTGTGAGAATCATGAGGTCAGAAAAGTAGTCTGAAGCCATATTTTGGAGAACAGTGCATAAATACTATTTCTACTCATCTGTACAAAAGATTCCGGGAAGTGAAGATGGAGATTTAAAGATGTTAACCAAGGAAACGTAAAATAATTAAGTTCATCTTTGAAAAGTTTGAACGGTGGTGGTAAAGTACTGGCTTTTGTGAGGAAACTAGAGTGAAAACATGTTAAAAGATTATTGAAATTGTTTAGACAATAGCTAATATAAGCCAAAAAAAGTAGAATCTATGGGATGCAGAAGAGTGTGAGAATTTGTGAGAGATGGGATATGGTGTAGATGCTTTGAGAAGGAAAAAGAGTCAAGAACTCCAAATTCTTTAATTTGAACAATAAACAGATCTGTGGTGGTGACACTGACCAAGGTAAAAATGTCCAGAGAAGCAAATTCTTCAAGCCCAGATTACCATATGCTAAATCAGCTACATGTATAAAATAATGTCAACACGAGAAATTCTCTTGATATACATATATTTTTGCTGCACACTTAAACAATTGATTATTCCACCTAAATTTAAGACCATATTGCTGACTTGCTGAAAGCACATGCTTCTGTTTTTCCGTTTTCAAAGACATTATGCTGCAAATGAAGTAAGCCATTCTGTAGCTCACTTTTGACACAACATAAATCAGAAATTGCACAGTCTGTCAGTGGAGCTCTGTAAAATATGGATAAAAAGGAACTCTTTATTCTTTTTTCCTCCTCCCGCTTTGTCTGCTTAAGGCATGAAGACTGATCAGACATGTACAGCAGCAACTGCCAAGGTCTTACTCACTGCACTGTAGGGGTGATTGTTGTATTTCTCCAACAAAAGCAAAATGGCAGCATTTAAATGAACTGACACATCAGATCTCTCCAGCTGTTCTTTAAAAGTAATATGTTAATCAGGGGATAAACAAGGTATTGTCACCCTGACAAAATTTTAGAGGACCACATCAGAGAAATCTCCTGAAATTACGCCTCTTGAATACAAACCAGTGCCTGAAATTCTCCAAAAAGAACAACATATCTCAAAAATCTTTGCTGTTTCTTTTTTAATCTTTCTAAAGAAAAAAGCACTTTCTTGATTAGTGACCTGATTCTGTAGACTATTTTAGTATCTGAGCCTCCCTTGAAATATGTGTGTTAGGTAAGATCTAAAGGCACTTTTTCCTCCAGCAGTGACTTTCATGTTGATTAATTTTTTAGAGCTTCCTTTAAATACGTTCCTTTCTTCTATTTTTTAATGATATTTTAGTTTGAGTTCTCCTTGCATTGTACTTAAGTTACAGTTTGCTAAATGATTTCTTTGACTCTGTTCTTTCCTTTCCTCATTCTTTTCTGCAAAACAGGAACAGATTTAGTTTTGTATGTGTCATCTGACCATCAAAAATATCTAGAGGACTGTGCTTTCCTCTAGGCTACGTTCTCATCCTTTATTTGGTCTTGAGATTCTGTGAAATCGATTACTAAACTGACTCCCAGCTTCATCATCCACTGCTCTCTACACACAGCCTCTTCTCTTGCTAATAAACACTATGCTTTCCTATTCCTACATTTTGAATTCCTACCTGTTTTAAGATTCAGTTCAGTTGCTATCTCTTATCTCTTTGATGATTTCATTCCTATTATTCTCCTGAAATTACCTTGGCCTTTAACTATCATTCATTTTGTATATATTTATTTCAAACATTTTGCCTTTGCAAAAGAAGTGTTTCTTCTTTGAACCATTGTTTGTTAATGGAGTTTTTAGTGCCAGGTGGAAGATAAACACGTTGAGAGTGGGCCTTTGACATTTTTTTTTTTAACGAGACAGAGTGTGCTGGATATTCAGGGAAATAGAAGGGCTTAACGGATTAGCTGAAGTTTATATTTGACCTAGAAAACAAAGAGTTTCGAGAATAGCTCCTTGTGAGCTTGGAGTGTGCAAAGAACCCTTGATATTTATTTTGTTAAATATCTTCATCTCTGTGTCATTGATCTCCCTGTTTCTCTCCACTGTCACCACTCATGTCCAGTTTATGGTCTCTGACACACCTTTCTGTCCCCTAGTAAAGGCTCCTCCTGACCCAGATACTTCCAGTTGTGTTGCTGAACCAGAGATAAATTTAATTTCTCAGAAATTGTTATGTAAAGAAAAAAGGTGACCCAATCAACAAACCTGAGTCAATCAACAAATATCTGCCAATCAGAAATTTACAGTCCAATTACTGTAATCTGGAAATTTTTAAACATTCAATAATCAGCCCAGGATACTGGTCAGAAATGAAGATTCCCAGAGCCCACCTCAGGTATCTAAATTAGAACCTTATCTGCACATTAAGGCAAAAAAAAAAAAAAAAAAAAGATTGCAAAAATCATAGATATCATTGTTTCTGTAGTAAATTCTAAAAGGATTTATAGATCAATAGTAGGCATTTAATGAGAGATTAACAAGGTTTATTGATATAAGATCAAAATACACAGATCAATTTCATTTTTCTGTAACAAACAAAAAAAATGGAATTTTTAAGTAGATGTCATTACATTAACATCACAATATTGAAGTGTTTTTCATACTTCTAGAGGCTAAGAAGTCCTAGATTAAGGTGTCAGCAAGGCAGATTTCTTTCTGAGGACTCCTCTTGGCTATGTGTGGACAGTCTTGCTGTGTGCTTACTATACCTCTTCTTTGTGGTCTCCTGATGGGCAAAGAAAGAGAGGAAGAGAGATCTTTCTTTTTTCTTCTTATAAAGCCACCAACCTTACTGGATTAGGACATCACCTTCATGACTTTATTTAGCCTTAATTACCTTGTAAAGGCCCCATCCAAAAATATAGTCATTTGGAGGTTCAGATTTCAACATATGAATTGAGGGTATACAATTCAGTTCCTAGTAACTATTGAAACAGATCTAAATAAAAATAAGAGAAATACCTTATGTTCATGAATTAGAAGACTCCACGTGAAATGTAATATGAAATGTAAATTCTCTTCAAATTGATAAGTAGATTACTTGTAATACAAATCAAAATTATAACAAGGTTTTTGTATGCTTGAATGTGGACTTGAATAATTGATTCCATAATTTATAAAATTATACATATTTTATATTTATATTATAAATTCTATGACTTATATGAAAATATAAAGGGTCTTGAATAACCTTGACACTACTGACAAAAAAAAAGTTTATTTTTTTTTTCAAATTTCAAGTATAAGTAAAACTATATTAATTAAAGTGTGATGTTATATAGGGATAGACAAACAGATTAATGAAATAGAATATACAGCCTAGAAACACACTCAACACTATGGATGCTTATTATAAAACATCAGTGATATGCAGATCAACAGAGAAAACAGTGCTTTTCATTCATTTGTGCCAGGACAATTGCCTAGCTACTCATAAGTAAAAAAAAAAAAAAAAAAAAAAAAAAAGAAAAAAAGAAAAAGGATTCTATCTCACAAAATACTCAAAAATCATCTTCTAAATGATTAATTTCTAAATGGGTAAAGGAAATTGGATTAATGATCTAAATGGGTAAGGGAAATTTATAATGCTCTTGTTTATTTTGAAGATACAATAAAAATAAAACTTTATTATCTTGGTAAGGTGGTAATTTCTTAGAACACTTAAAAAGACTAGTATATTAAAATGTATTAAGCTTAATTATATGTATAATTGAATTGTATGTATAATTGAGAAATGTTAAATTAAATGATTTCCATTCATCAAAAGTCAGAGAGAGCAAAAAGCCAGTAACCAAGCAGATTTTTGCACAGCATATAATAAACAAAATAAACAACTATTCAGACTACATACTGAATTGTAGACTACATACTTAAATTGGTGAGGAAAAGACAACCTAAAATAAAAATAAACAAATATTTGAACAGGCATATCAGAAAAGAGAAAATTCAGAAGGTGAATATGAAATACAAGAAAAGGTGATCAACTGCACTGATGATGAAAGAAAGAAAACCACAGTATCATACCATCTTTTAGCCCACTAAATTGGCAAACATTGAAAATGCAGACACAATAACAAGTGTTGATGAGCACATGGGACAAGAAAATATTATGCACTGTGATGGGAATCTAAATTTCTCTCATAGAGAAATGTGTATCCTAGGACTGTAAATCTCTCTGCCACATGTAACCCCTTGAGAAACTAGTGTGCATGTGCATTAAAAGAGACATAAAATATGTTCACTGGAAGTTCAGTTTTAAAAGGAAAAAACCTGGAAACAATTTAAATGTCCATCAACAGTAAAAAGAATGAATTAGTCCTGGTAAAACTAAAAAGAAAATTAGAAAAATTGCCACCAATATCAGTGGGTTGGAGTAAGAGAAAACAATGACAAGAGAAGATGCATATACGAGATTGCTTCTAAGGCCTGATCATGTTATTTCTTAAATTTGGATAGTGATTACACAGCATTTGTTCCATAATTACTATCTAACTTTATAGATACTTTGTACATGGCTTATATACTCTTTTAGATATGTAGGATATTGCAGAACTTTAAAAATATTCAGTCACTTTGAGACCCCCAAAAGAGTCTTGATTCCATATTAAAAATGTTCATTAAGTTTTGTCTGACTTGAGAGTTGTGTTTTTCTTTCCCCAGCCCTGTAGCCTTTCAGTAAGGGACCTCAACCACTCAATATGGAAAATACACATCTGCTCAGCTCATCTCTTTCCCAGGCTTGCACATTTCCTTTCTCCCACCAGCTGACTGTACCTCATTTTTTATTTCTCCAGTGTTGGGACTAAGAAAAGAAAAAGTGGAGAAGGATAACAAGGTGTTGCTTAACAGATTCTGTTACCATCAGGCGTTTCTTTTCTTTGGGCTTGGAGGATGCTTAAAGCTGATTCAATCCCTCTTGAAGCTGGTTCTAGAAAGATCCTACAGCGGGAATGCCTGACTTCGCTTGCCTCGATGAGGCAGTGCCTTTCCTCTGGCTGGACATTAAAAAAACTCACACAACTAAGATAATGAAAACAAAATCTTCAGCTTCTACATCCATATTTACAATTCTCATCTTTTTCTACTGAGATTATGTTGCCTTTAACAGGAAGCAGTCTTGACTGAGGTTCTCTGTAAAATGATCCATGGTTGGATCTTGCTCACCCAGGGAACCAATATATAGATCCCAGAAAAGAAACTAATTTCTCTTTCCCATCACTCCTAGTGCAGCAGGTTTTAGGTTTTTTTCTGGAATGGTTAAAACTCTAATGTGTATACCCTTGGGACCAAATTCAAGTTTTCAATGAATTCTACTGAAGAATTCTCTCACTAAGCTTGGGGTAAGAGAAAAACGCCCCCTTTTTTTCCCACAGAGCCATGGAGAGGTAGGTTGAAGAGCAAACATATTGCAATATACTCTCTCTAGTACTCTTGTAACTGTCTCCAAAAAGATTTTTGTTCCAGTCTCTTCGTGCTTGGTACTTTTTTATTTATGACATAGATGTTTAGCTAAAACTCTGTGGTCAGTGCCATTGTTTGCTTTATCTTTTGGAATGCAATAATTCTTTCGAATTTCTTATTTTATTCTTCATCTGTTGTGATCTTAACAGAAAATAAACCCCATTTTGACAACTTGTCACAAACACTTTCAAGCAATCCATACTACACCTCTATATATGGATTCTTCACTTTCTGAACCTTTCTGTAGTTCTGCATGTTGATTTTCTTTTTTTCTTTCTTTTTTTTTTTTTTTTTTTGAGACGGAGTTTTGCTCATGTTACCCAGGCTGGAGTGCAATGGCACGATCTCGGCTCACTGCAACCTCCGCCTCCTGGGCTTAGGCAATTCTCCTGCCTCAGCCTCCCGAGTAGCTGGGAGTACAGGCGCACACCACCATGCCCAGTTAATTTTTGTATTTTTAGTAGAGACGGGGTTTCACCATGTTGACCAGGATGGTCTCAATCTCTTGATCTTGTGATCCACCCGCCTCGGCCTCCCAAAGTGCTGGGATTACAGGCCTGAGCCACCGCGCCCGGCCTGCATGTTGATTTTCATTGGTTTCTCTCCTACTGGCCCTTAGCAGGGCAAAATAACAAAAAACCTAAGGTAGTTACCATTCATCCTTCTGTTTTCTTTCTTTCATAAGTTGGTCTACATTGCTTGTTTGTTGTGTTTCTTCTCTGAAATTGTTTGTCTTTATGGACTGTGCTTATCGTCTATTTTCTGCATTTTTGTAGAATATCAGGAGAGAAAAATTAGCTTTATAAATAATGTAATCAGAAGACTCGGAACTACTTATTCTACCCATGGCGCTTAGTAATGTTGTGGCTCCAGTAGTTTGGAGAGCGGAAGGGAGTGGTGCCCTGCAGCTTTTTCACTTTTTCACTCCCATAATTTGGTGAGCAGGAGGGAGGGGCACCCAGCAACTTTTCTACTTCTGTAGTTTGGTGAGTGGGAGCAAAGGTTAAAGCTCTTTCATTCCCACCTCCAGCAGCTTGGTAATTTCCTGGTTCTTGTCCTGAGACCAAGAGGAATAAAGTACACAAACACCAGAGAGTGAATAAGGCAGAGAGGAATTTGATTGAGTGACACGGAGAGCTCTCAGCTGCAAGAGGGGACCACAAAAGTAGGTAGTCCTCTGTGAGGCTGAGTTTGGAGTTTTCATGGCCTTAGAATGGTAGAGTGCTTGCTGATGGGTCCATGGGTGTTTTTGGAAAAAGCACCATTCAGTTGGTTAAAAGGCATCATCCAGAAGGAACCAATCAAGAGAGAGTGGGTAAGACATAGATAGAAGTTCTTGTTTCAGTTGTGGACTCTATCTGGAATTGGCAGCTCAGTTTTCAGGTTTTAGACTGTCCTTGCCTTGAAGGTTGAATTTTACTGGATACTGGATCCTGTCTGCTTAAGAATTCTGTCTCCTGTCACCAGCAGTGAAGTACTTTGTGTAACATAATTTTATAAATAAATTAAATTATAAATGAAACAAATATTTATCTCAACCGTTAAAAAGAAACATGCTTCCTGTATTACATATTGTATAATGTTGAAATGGTGTACTCTGCTAAATATTTATATAACAGCTAAGTAATTATCTAAGCAATGAAAGAAAAACTCAGTAATTTTTCTTCCTTAGGTCTTATGATTTCCAGCGAATGTGTTTGTGTGTGTGTTTGATGAGCTTCTAGTGTTATCAGTAATTTTCCATTATTGTGATGCAGCTAGTATATCTTATTGAGACAATTTCTCTCAGTATGCAACTGCCTGTATTAGGAAAGAAATATTGTATGTTTTCCTTGCTCCTGTTTAATGTGATTCTTTTATCTTGGCTATTGTGTAAATCCCATTATAATTATTGTGTGCATAAAAGTATAATAACTGTCTACTTAGTTTACCAATTATATATTAAATTGCTACCCTCATTAAATGAGCGTGATAGAAAAGAAATAAAAAAAAGTCTGAATGCATTATTTGCTACCTTGAAAATAACAAAAATTTGTCACCCAACAGAGAGGCAAAAATATAATATTTCCTTGAAAATCACCAACTGTACTTTTAGGTAAGATTATAACTTATTTCAACATATGAAATGGTTGTTTCTCATTGTGTGAAAGTTTTATCTACTAAATAGAATGTAAATCTAAAATAACTTTTCAAAGTACAAATATAAAAAGATATACTCTACGGTACAAATTACTTAAATCAACCTTTTTTTTTCCACAAGGAACCTTTTTTTTCTTAATCCCTGTTTGAGCTTCCTGATTTTCTGGATTTTTATTTAAATCCTATCATCAAGATTTAAATCCTATCATCAAGATTTCCTATTAGGTACAGCTTGGTTGTAACATAAAATAGTGATTTGTTAACCATCTTCAAAATATAAAGGGTTAAAATCCATTAGTTTGTGATCACCTGCATAAAAAAGTGATAAAACATAAAAGTAAATAAAAAACACAGGTAGCCATGTGTAATAGAATTGCAGCTGACTCTATTTCAAGCCAGATAATACTTCTAAACCAGTTATATGGAATTTCATCATTCTTGCCAGGAATTGCTTCAGGCGTATGTTGCCCAATTTTTTTTTTTTCTAATGAGACATGAAACCTGCTGAGAAGTATAGAAAAAGTCTCTAGAAAGATGGATAAAAAAATATGATTTTCCATCTTTTTATTGTCTGATATGTGAGAAGTGGCCATTTTTCTATCACCCTAATGGTGAGACCCCACCGAGAATGACAGGAGACAAAAAGGAAGGAAAAGAAAATTAGAGTATTTGATACTATCCTTGAGTAGCTAAATCAACCAACACTGGAATCAATCTGCCTCTTTCTGTTATGTGAGATGGTAATTGTCCATATTGCTTAAGCTTACTAGTATCAGAGTTTGCTGTTATTCATAGCCAAAAGGATCTTAACAAATATATGAAGGGATATGAGGAATTATTAAACAAACTAGAAAAGAGAAGACAAATGAGAGCACAAAAGCTATTTTCAAGAGTATGGCTGTAGTGGATGATATTGTCAGTAGAAGTTACAGGGAGCTGAATTTAAGCTTAAAATAAAACTTGCTGTCAGACCCATCTGAAAAGGCATAACTGCCTTGGAAAGTGGTAATTCCTTCTTACCAGAGACTGGCCAACCACATCTTAGTTATCCTGCAAACCAGAGATATTAGACTATATAACCTCAAGTCATTTCCAAAACTGGAATTTCTTTTTTTTTTTTTTTTTGTAATTTCTTTATTTCTGTGAATCTGGGAAAAATGATTTTTTGACATGAGTCAAAGTCTAGTCTTAAACTATGTCTATAGAACAACCTTCCTTCTGTCCTATATTTTTAGTTCTCTAAGCATTTGTTGACTCTTTGCTAAGTTTCCAGAGTGTGTTGGTAATTGACAGAATTAAATTACTATATGATTACTATACTAAATAGTTTAATTCCTCATTGGGACATATTCTCAATTAATGATAAATAAACCACAGCATATAATTGAATGTCAGAATTTGTGATAAAGCTAATAAAAGATTTGGCACAAGAAGTAGACAAATCAATATGGGCAAAAATGGTTGACCTTGAGCTTGACTTTAAGAGTGAATAAAAATTTACCAAGTGCTGATCTTGACAACATGTGCATAAATGTTGTATAGTATCTTTAAAAATAGAATGGAATTGACACAGTGTCATTTTGAGTTAGTACCATGCAATTGTTAATATTAAATCTCACTATATGGAGTTATTAAATGAAATGTTAGAACCAGGCCAGGGTTAAGGTTAAGATACAAATTTAATTTTGTCTCTGTCATTTTGAGGAAACATATATTTTTAACAACAGGATTAAGGCAATGCCATTAGTCATATGATGAAACTAAGAACTGCTGTAGTTATTTCAAAAGAAATTTTTTTCCTGTTTGTATTATTTAGAAGCAATACAATTCCTACCAATGTTCTTCTTCTTCACCTTTTCCACCATTCTTTTGTGATATATAAAGAAAAATTTTAAGAATTTTATTGTCCACTATAGGCATTTTATAATGTAACATTTCTCTACCTATCTGAACATCCTTACAGGAGACATAAGGAAAATGGACATCATCAGACTCTTAAAACACAACAGCAGCATTAAGTGTTTTTCAGTATTTTGGAGAGTGTACCAGAATTAACTTGAGAATACAGCAGAGAGTCCAATAAATTAAAATATCAATGAGAGAGCTACATGGGAAACTCTAGCTAGAGTTGTTGATCTAGCTTCAAAGCTCATAAATCATATTAATTAAAAAAGAGGACTATTCCATTTTTATTGATAAAAGTTTTCTGATTTCCCTGGTGCCAGGTACATTAGTTCACTTTTCATGTGTGGAATCTCTAAAAAGGAAAAGATAAATGGAGAAAGCAAGGCACAAAAAAAGAAGAAAGAAAAAGGAACAATCCTAAACATGTATAGTTACTAATAATTCTATAAATCACCTGATCCAACATGACCTCTTGCTGTTACTAGCAGAAAAATTGCTCTCATTTGCATTTTTTTTATTTTCTCTCTTGCAAATAGTGAAGGAAAGATGAGTTTAGGTAAGAGTTCATTATCTCCTCTCACCCTCCCATACGTTTTGGTGAAAGAAAGCATTTGCAGAATGTGTTCTTCATATGCTATGTTCTTCTCTCTTCCCATGCAATAGAATCAATTTCAAACCAGTTCATTTTTTAACATAAAATCACATCTCATGAAAATAGACCCATTACCACAAAATCAAAAAGCCTGTATTCCTCTATTTCAGGCTTCTGCTAGCTGGTCCCTTGCTTCAAGCATGGGATAATAATGTAAAATAATTAAGCTTTTTAAATAATAATGTAAAATAATTAAGCTTTATTTTCGTTGAAGCTCAGGCATGTATACTTTATTTGGAATAAGCACACACAAAAGTTGTCTACACTCCTTTTTGTTAAAGCTTCATTGAAAACAGATGTGTTGCTAGATAATCTTATCTTTTAACATTTCAGAGCAATTGTATGCTTTTTAAACTTATATCTTGTTTTAGTTTGTTTTTGAGATGGACTCTGTCTCTCTGTCACCCAGGCTGGAGTGCAGTAGCATGATCTCAGCTGACTGCAGCCTTAATCTCCTGGTTTCTAGTAATCCTCCTACCTCAGCCTCCTCAGTAGGTGAATCCACAGGCGTGCACCACTACACCCAGCTAATTTTTGTATTTTTTGGTAGAAATAGGGCTTCACCATGTTTCCCAGGCTGTTCTCACACTCCTGACCTCAAAAGCTTGGCTCACCTTACCTTCCCAAAGTGCTGGGATTATAAGCATGAGCCACTGTGCCCAACCAACTTTTCTCTTTTAAACTTTCAGAAAATTATAAACTAACCAAAATTTTTGCCTGCAATTCAGGTATCTTTTTGATAGAGTACACTACAATGTTTTCATGATATTTGCTGCATGGGAAGTATTTGTCTGAGTGAATATATGACCGTAAGTTTTTCATTTCCTTATTAAAGAAGAACTCTTGCCGGGCGCGGTGGCTCAAGCCTGTAATCCCAGCACTTTGGGAGGCCGAGGCGGGTGGATCATGAGGTCGAAAGATCGAGACCATCCTGGTCAACATGGTGAAACCCTGTCTCTACTAAAAATACAAAAAATTAGCTGGGCATGGTGGCACGTACCTGTAATCCCAGCTATTCAGGAGGCTGAGGCAGGAGAATTGCTTGAACCCAGGAGGTGGAGGTTGCGGTGAGCAGAGATCGCGCCATTGCACTCCAGCCTGGGTAACAAGAGCGAAACTCCATCGCAAAAAAAAAAGAACTCTTCACGAATTATCTAGGCATAAGTAGCATTAATAAACTTTACACTTGAAGTATAAGTAAACATATAAGCAGAAAGATTTTACATAGGAAAAAAAAATCTTATTATTTGGATGGTTCTTCATTAATATGTAAATGTTGGGAATTCTTTTCCATCTTTTCTCTTTTTTAGTCTTAGGGAGATAGAGCCTTAAGTCATTATCAGATTTTGTTTCTTTTCACTTTATCCCAGAATACACTCCTTTTTAACTGACTCATGTCTAACCATGAGAGTCTTAAACAAAGTGCTTCTCCTCCCCGCAGCCCCTTATAAGTTCTACTTTATTATTCTTCCATTCATAGACAATTTATTTTAAAAGATATGTAACTCACAGTCTGCAATTTTTTTATCTTTTATTTCTCCTCAGCCTGATACAATCTGGTTTCTGCCTCTACCATGCTATGTCCTGAATGAGGCAATATGGAGGTCATTGGTGACCTAGCTTTGCAACGCTTAAACTGATTGACTCTACTTCTTAGAAAATTTCTTCCTTCTGTAAAAGGAATTATGGTTTTGGAAAAAAAAAAAGAAAATTTCTTCCGTCTTGATATTATATATAACTGTCTTCCTGGTTCTCTGTGAAAACCTGTTAACTTCTTTATTCATTTATTCAATAAGTTGGAAACGTACTGAAGGTCAGGTTCTGTTTCCTGCTCCTCTGCTACATCCACTGCTTAAATGTTATAGCCCTCAGTCTATGCCCTTTTCTCAGTACAGGTATACACATTTACCTTAGGAGGCTTCATCTGGACCCACTACTAATGATTCTCAAACTTGCTTCTCCAGCTAAGATTTCATTCTTACTTTTCTCAGCTGTGTGCAGAATGTCTTCAGGCTGGTTTTCGGAAGACACCATATACTAACTTGTCATTTGTTATAAAAATAAAAAGTTTAAAATATTTATTCTGATCTACTCCTTTTGGTTCTGAATTATTTTATGAAACCAAATTCTAATAGAACAGAAAGTTGTAAATCAAAAGCCAAAGTTATTTTAGTCAGAGAAGAAAAGGCACCATCTCATGAAGAGTGAGGAATAATAAAACAGAAATTAGAAAAATGTAAGATCTTTTTGTAATATTTTCACAAAATAAATATTTAACTTTGGGAAACTTGCATTTTTTAACCTGGTAAAATAGTGGTCAACTGTGCAGATGAACATGTACAAATGTATATGATATCTTTAAATACCTATATACTGCACAATAGTTCCAATGGATAGTATCTTAACCTGTTTTTCTATTGATAGAACCTCAAATGGCTTTTGTTAGTTTCTATTGCTGTATTAAATATTCTTGTATACATAATTTTGGGGTATTTGTGTGAATAAAATTCTAAAATATAATAAATTTTTATAAGTGAATTATAGATTAAAGAATATGGATATCCAAAAATTTAATATATAGCTCTCTATGCCCAAAAGTTCTGTGTGGATTCAAATTGCCACTAAAATTACCTAGGTACTTCCGTTTCTCAGCACTTTTGCAAACATTTAGTACTCTAATTATTTTAATTTTTCCTAATGTTATAGGTAACAAAAAATGATGTCTCATTTTTAATTGCATATGTTTAACATTAAAGAAGGTTGAGCAACTTACAAAATATTTACTGTCATTTGTATTTCTTCTTCAGAAAACTTATTAATATCACTTAGTAATTTTCCTTAGTTATTTTAAAATGTATTTATATAGTTATTTTAAGAGATTAAAACTCAAATCATGAACTATATAGATAAAAAGAATAGGGTATTTTCAAACAGCAAATCCTAAAATTATCTCAAACACATCAGATTTTGAAATTTGAACACAAGGATTTTTGTATTGTTGAAAGGATTATTATACTGTATAATTTTTAAAAATAAAGCTAGAAAATATTTTGCTACAGTATTTAGTTGGGCCAAAAACATAAAAAGGGTTTCCCAATTATAAGTCCTTCAATGATATATAAAGAATATTCTGATTGAATAAAAATTGAGGCAAAACTAATATTTAAGGTTGGAACTTGAGAAGATGACAGTACTTTCTTCTGGCACACTTTCTGCAGCAGATTTTGGTAAAACTATATTGAATTAAATGGCTTGTGTTATAGCCTTAGCAAGAAATAATAAAATTATCCCATTATGGCCTACAAAAACAGGGAAGAATTATGTGCAAGGGTTCAGAAAACAGTAGCTGGTTAATGCACAGCAATTAAACATAATAGTATTTCACAGGTAATTACCACTTTCTAAAAGGTATTATTTATCATAGTTCTTTAAAAATAATATAAACACTCATTTATGATCCTATATTGGAAATCTCAGTATAGCAGCAAATCATACATACTTTAATATTTTCTTGATGTTTTCAATAACTTCTTACACAAAATAAACTATTTTTACTATTCACCATAAAGACAAATCAAAACAAGATGCAGACTTTGAATTATTTTTTAATTTATCACTCATAAAGTTCATGTTCTATAATACTTTCTAGATATTGCCCTATATAGATTAAGAATGTTATACAGGGAAATCAGATTATTAAAGATTTTGTAGAAATTGCCACAATCATATTGTTTCTCAGGAGACTAGATTTCTGCCTTTTAAAAATGCTTCAGATATTTGAAACAGGATTTAGATTCACATCTCTGACCCTCAATATTTAAGTGTACCTGTGAGGAATCGGGATACAAAATAGTACTTCTCACTGTTTCTTTCTATTCTGACTCTTCTTAACAATAACTAAAGGCTCTATCACTATATTTAGTAGTTTCAGCTCTTACTGTGATGATCTATTGGCCTTTTTTCTTTTTCTGCAACTGAAGAAAAGTGATAAATTGTGTTCCTAGAACTGCGCATATAAATACATTTCAGCACTAAAACAAGACTGAATGGATAAGGTTTTGTCTCTCAAGTATAGTAAGTCATAGATGCTTTTAGGTAATTTATGCCTTTACTATTGCCCTTGAAACTACGACGTGCAATATATATTCAGCCTGGGAATGTGCTTGTTTTGCTCACTTTCTTCATTCTTAGAGAGAACTCCCTTGAGGTGTGAACCTGACAAGAATGTACTTCTGTGCAGGAGAATTGGGGTTAATAAACTGCATTAAAGTCATGATGATTTGGAGAATGTAAAGAAATTATACATTCAGGTTAAAAGTAATCAAATACTCTACTAAAGCTACACTCATCCACTATGGTGGAAACCGCATGTTGTTAAACTTCAAAACCTCTCACAATGTTCAATTTAATAATGAACTGAAGGAAAAAAAATGCAGTTTTTTTCACTCAATCCTTCAGTTCTCCTTTAGGATAGAAGAAACAAATTTATAGGCTGGGAAGAAAGTTACTCAGTATATCATCAAAAGACATATGAATAAAAAATGAACACTTCTACCAGTCATCTGGAGGTTTCCTAGTGTCCAGATGTTTGGTATCATGTTAACTAAATATTTAAATTATTGATTGAAATTTCTTACTTGGTAGTTTTGGTGTCATCTAGATTTCTTCAGCGGGTCTGTGTTATATACCTGGATGTTCCATGGTTCAAAATAGATAAGTTTCATTTTGGAAAAAAAATAATATTGTTATGGTTAGATTAAAGCAGGCATGTAAATAGTCATCAGATACCAAAGTTATGATTAATAAAGTGAGTCAATTAGACATCTCCATTGTGCAGATTTAGGAGACACAACTCTGTTCATCACTTATTTTTAATAATGACATTTCTTGAATCAAAAAATTAAAATTGTATTCAGTATAAATTTTTTTTTCCTGAGATAAGGTAGATTGGGGGGGAAAATGCCTTCTAGTTGATACAATCTCATGCCAGCTAACTTAAAGGCAGTTCTTTGTGGCACATTTTGGGTCGGTATTTTATAATGCTCTTGGTTCTTTTCTCTGTTGTGATAATGTGCCCAGGAACTCCAAGACTCTAATTAGTGAACAGAACTCTTCCCTAGCTAGCAAATTTAGGCATAGTGTCTCATAGTCAGCCAGCAAGTCCCACTTAAGCATGAAGTCAAGCACTGATTGAGTGACTACAATGAACATTGTTGTACAGTAAAATAGAAATGAAAAATAGAAGACATATACAGGTTCTAAGTTCTAGCATTTTCTGATTTAAAGCTAAAAGCACACTAGAACAACTAGTTAAACTAGGAGATTTCCTTTAAGTTCTTAATCTTATCATTACTTTCTTTGGGTTATACCTTTCCGTTTTGGATAATCTAAGAAAAACAAGCTGAAGTCCAAGATGAAGGAGTCATGTGGCATAAGGTATAGATAAACAAACCTCCTGAGATAGAAATCACTTGCAAATCCAAATGCAGAATATTGTAGACTACAGAGACCTTAGGGAAGGCGCAGTTGGTAAGAAAAAAAAATAAAAGGACAAAGACATATGCATATACTTGCATATGTATCCTGTGCATGTGTGTGTGACACAGAGAAAAACACGAAAATAAAAGTTATAATGAAACCTTATCTAGCTTCAAATAAGCAATATATATTTAAATAAACTTTATAAAGAAAATGAACGTGTGGGAAGGCCCACATAACAAAAACCTAAGGGCATGATCTGGATAACAATCAGCAAGAAGCAGAGGTCTCAATATGATAGCTTTCAAGAAACTGACTGCTGCCAACACCATGTGAACTCGGAAGAAGATTCTTCCCCAGCTGGATCTCCAAATGAAAACCCAGCCCTGGCTAACATCTTGATTTCAGGCTTGTGAAAAACTCCAAAGCAGAGGACCCAACTAAGTAACACCCAGACTCTCAACCCATAGAAACTGTGAAACTATAGTTGTATGTTGTTTTAAGTGTATGTATGATAAATTGTTAGGTTACAAAAGATTCCTATTGCAGATTCCAAACTCTTTAAATGCAGAAGCTATGCATACAATGTGTTTTCCCAAGCTCCTCACAGAGTTCTTGATCGTAATTTATATTTAGTAAACATTTTTTTCATTTTCTTTTTTTTTTCTTTTTTTTTATTGCATTTTAGGTTTGGGGGTACATGTGAAGAACATACAAGATTGTTGCATAGGTACACACATGGCAGTGTGGTTTGCTGTCTTCTGTCCCCTCACCTGTATCTGTCATTTCTCCCTATGCTATCTCTTCCCACCACCCCACCCCCCCGTCCCTCCCCCATTACCCCCAACGGACCCCAGTGTGTAGTGCTCCCCTCCCTGTGTCAATGTGTTCTCATTGTTCAACACCCGCCTATGAGTGAGAATATACGGTGTTTGATTTTCTGCTCTTGTGTCAGTTTGCTGAGAATGATGGTTTCCAGGTTCATCCATGTCCCTACAAAGGACGTGAACTCATCGTTTTTGATGGCTGCGTAATATTCCATGGTGTATATGTACCACATTTTCCCTATCCAGTCTATCATCGTTGGGCATTTGGGTTGGTTCCAGGTCTTTGCTATTGTAAACAGTGCTGCAATGAACATTCGTGTGCACGTGTCCTTGTAGTAGAATGATTTATAATCCTTTGGATATATACCCAGTAATGGGATTGCTGGGTCAAATGGGATTTCTGTTTTTAGGTCCTTGAGGAATCGCCACACTGTCTTCCACAATGGTTGAGTTAATTTACACCAACTGTGTAAAAGAGTTCCTATTTCTCCACATCCTCTCCAGCATCTGTTGTTTCCCGATTTTTTAATGATCGCCATTCTAACTGGTGTGAGATGGTATCTCAATGTGGTTTTGATTTGCATTTCTCTGATGACCAGTGATGATGAGCATTTTTTCATATGTTTGTTGGCCTCCTGTATGTCTTCTTTTGTAAAGTGTCTGTTCATATCCTTCGCCCATTTTTGAATGGGCTTGCTTGTTTTTTTCTTGTAGATCTGCTTTAGTTCTTTGTAAATTCTGGATATCAGCCCCTTGTCAGATGGGTAGACTGCAAAAATTTTTTCCCATTCTGTTGGTTGCCGATTCACTCTACTGACTGTTTCTTTTGCCGTGCAGAAGCTGTGGAGTTTGATTAGGTCCTATTTGTCTATTTTGGTTTTTGTTGCCATTGCTTTTGGCATTTTGGTCATGAAGTCCTTGCCTACACCTATGTCCTGAATGGTTTTGCCTAGATTTTCTTCTAGGGTTTTTATGGTATTAGGTCTGATGTTTAAGTCTTTAATCCATCTGGAGTTAATTTTGGTGTAAGGTGTCAGGAAGGGGTCCTGTTTCTGCTTTCTGCACATGGCTAGCCAGTTTTCCCAACACCATTTATTAAACAGGGAGTCCTTTCCCCATTGCTTGTTTTTGTCTGGTTTGTTGAAGATCAGATGGTTGTGGGTATGTTGTATTTCCTGTGAGGCCTCTGTTCTGTTCCATTGGTCTATATCTCTGTTTTGGTTAATTACTTTGGGCAGTATGGCCGTTTTCAGGATGTTGATTCTTCCTAACCATGAACATGGAATGTTTCTTCATCTGCTTGTATCCTCTCTTATTTCGTTGAGCAATGGCTTGTAGTTCTCCATGAAGAGGTCCTTTACGTTCCTTGTTAGTTGTATTCCTAGGTATTTTATTCTCTTTGTAGCAATTGTGAATGGCAGTTTGTTCTTGATTTGGCTCTCTTGAAGTCTATTACTGGTGTATAGGAATGCTTGTGATTTTTGCACGTTGATTTTGTATCCTGAGACATTGCTGAAGTTGTTTATCAGTTTCAGGAGATTTTGGGCTGAGATGATGGGGTCTTCCAGATATACAATCATGTCATCTGCAAATAGAGACAATTTGATTTCCTCCTTTCCAATTTGGATACCCTTTATTTCTTTTTCTTGCCTGATTGCTCTGGCTAGAACTTCCAGTACTATATTGAATAGGAGTGGTGAGAGAGGGCATCCTTGTCTAGTGCCAGATTTCAAAGGGAATGCTTCCAGTTTTTGCCTATTCAGTATGATATTGGCTGTTGGTTTGTCATAAATAGCTTTTATTGTTTTGAGATACGTTCTGTCAATACCTAGTTTATTGAGGGTTTTTAGCATAAAGGGTTGTTGAATTTTGTCAAAAGCCTTCTCTGCATCAATTGAGATAATCATGTGGTTTTTGTCTTTGGTTCTGTTTATGTGGTGAATTACGTTTATGGACTTGCGTATGTTGAACCAGCCTTGCATCCCCGGGATGAATCCTACTTGATCATGGTGGATGAGCTTTTTGATATGCTGCTGCAATCGGCTTGCCAGTATTTTATTGAAGATTTTTGCATCTATGTTCATCATGGATATTGGCCTGAAATTTTCTTTTCTTGTTGAGTCTCTGCCGGGTTTTGGTATCAGGATGATGTTTGTCTCGTAAAATGATTTGGGAAGGATTCCCTCTTTTTGGATTGTCTGGAATAGTTTCAGAAGGAATGGTATCAGCTCCTCCTTGTATGTCTGGTAGAATTCAGCTGTGAACCCATCTGGACCTGGGCTTTTTTTGGGTGGTAGGCTCTTTATTGCTGCCTCGACTTCAGACCATGTTATTGGTCTATTCAGGGTTTCGGCTTCTTCCAGGTTTAGGCTTGGGAGGATGCAGGTGTCCAGGAATTTATCCATTTCTTCCAGGTTTACTAGTTTATATGCATAGAGTTGTTTGTAATAATCTCTGATGATGGTTTGGATTTCTGTGGAATCTGTGGTGATATCCCCTTTATCATTTTTTATTGCATCAATTTGGTTATTCTCTCGTTTCTTTTTTATTAATCTGGCTAGTGGTCTATTTTGTTGATCTTTTCAAAAAACCAGCTCCTGGATTTATTGATTTTTTGAAGAGTTTTTTGTGTCTCTATTTCCTTCAGTTCTGCTCTGATCTTAGTTATTTCCTGTCTTCTGCTAGGTTTTGAGTTTTTTTGATCTTGCTCCTCTAGCTCTTTCAATTTTGATGATAGGGTGTCAATTTTAGATCTCTCCTTTCTTCTCATGTGGGCACTCATTGCTATATATTTTCCTCTAGAGACTGCTTTAAATGTGTCCCAGAGATTCTGGTATGTTGTGTCTTCATTCTCATTGGTTTCGAAGAACATCTTTATTTCTGCCTTCATTTCATTGTTTATCCAGTCAACATTCAAGAGCAGGTTGTTCAGTTTCCATGAAGCTGTGCGATTCTGAGTTAGTTTCTGCATTCTGAGTTCTAAGTCGATTGCACTGTGGTCTGAGAGACTGTTCGTTATGATTTCCGTTCTTTTGCATTTGCTGAGGAGTGATTTATTGCCAATTATGTGGTCAATTTTAGAGTAGGTGTGATGTGGTGCTGAGAAGAATGTATATTCTGTGGATTTGGGGTGGAGAGTTCTGTAAATGTCTATTAGGTTTGCTTGTTCCAGGTCTGTATTCAGGTCCTGGATATCCTTGTTGATTTTCTGTCTGGTTGATCTGTCTAATATTGACAATGGGGTGTTAAAGTCTCCCACTATTATTGTGTGGGAGTCTAAGTCTCTTTGTAAGTCATTAAGAACTTGCCTTATGTATCTGGGTGCTCCTGTATTGGGTGCGTATATATTTAGGATCGTTAGCTCTTCTTGTTGCAGTGATCCTTTTACCATTATGTAATGTCCTTCTTTGTCTCTTTTGATCTTTGATGCTTTAAAGTCTATTTTATCAGAGATGAGAATTGCAACTCCTGCTTTTTTTTGCTCTCCATTTGCTTGGTAGATCTTCCTCCATCCCTTTATTTTGAGCCTTTGTGTATCCTTGCATGTAAGATGGGTTTCCTGGATACAGCACACTGATGGGTTTTGGCTTTTTATCCAATTTGCCAGTCTGTGTCTTTTGATTGGGGCATTTAGTCCATTGACATTTAGGGATAGTATTGTTATGTGTGAATTTGATACTGTCATTTTGATGCTACCTGGCTGTTTTGTTTGTTAGTTGATGCAGCTTCTTGATTGTGTTGATGCTCTTTTACCATTTGGTGTGTTTTTGGAGTGGCTGGTACTGGTTGTTCCATTATATGTGTAGAGCCTCTTTCAGGAGTTCTTGTAGAGCAGGTTTGGTGGTGATGAAATCTCTGAGTGCTTGCTTGTTCACAAAGGATTTTATTTTTCCTTCACTTATGAAGCTTAGTTTGGCTGGATAGGAGATTCTGGGTTGAAAGTTCTTTTCTTTAAGGATGTTGAATATTGGCCCCCAATGTCTTCTGGCTTGTAGGGTTTCTGCTGAGAGATCTGCTGTGAGTCTAATGGGCTTCCCTTTGTGGGTAACCCGACCTTTCTCTCTGGCTGCCCTTAGCATTTTCTCTTTCATTTCAACTCTGGTGAATCTGACGATTATGTGCCTTGGGGTTGCTCTTCTTGAGGAATATCTTTGCGGTGGTCTCTGTATTTCCTGGATTTGAATATTGGTCTGCCTTGCTAGGTTGGGGAAGTTTTCCTGGATAATATCCTGAAGAGTATTTTCCAGCTTGGATTCATTCTCTTCATGACATTCAGGTACACCTATCAGACGTAGATTGGGTCTTTTCACATAGTCCCACATTTCTTGAAGATTTTGTTCCTTCCTTTTTGCGCTTTTTTCTCTGTTCTTGCCTTCTCTTTTTATTTCATTGAGTTGATCTTCGACCTCTGATATCCTTTCTTCTCCTTGGTGAATTCGGCTGTTGAAGCTTGTGCATGCTTCACGAAGTTCTCGTGTTGTATTTTTCAGCTCCATCAATTCACTTATATTCCTCTCCATGCTGTCCATTCTCGTTAGCAGTTCGTCCAATCTTTTTTCAAGGTTCCTATTTTCTTTGTGTTGGGTTAGAACATGTTCTTTTAGTTCACTGTAGTTTCTTACTACCCACCTTCTGAAGTCTGATTCTGTCATTTCATCACCCTCCTTCTCCATCCGGTCTGGTTCCCTTGCTGGTGAGGAGTTGTGATCCCTTTTAGGAGGAGAGGTGTTCTGGTTTCGGGAGTTTTCATCCTTTTTGCGCTGATTTCTTCCCATTTTTGTGGGTTTATCCACCTGTTGTCTTTGTAGTTACTGTCTTTCAGATTGGGTCTCTGAGTGAGCTTCTAGTTCGTGGATGCTGAAGTTACTTCTTTTTTTTTTTTTTTCTTTTTTTTTTATAAGCTTTCCTTCTAACAGTCTGGCCTCTCTGCTGTAGGACTGCTGAGGTCCTCTCCAGGCCCTGCTTGCCTGGGGGTCACCTGCAGCAGCTGTAGAACAGTAAGGGTTGCTGCCAGTTTCCTCTTCTGCTATCTTTGTCCCAGAAGGATGCTCGCCTACTGTCAGTCTGTTCTCTCCTTTATGAGGTGCGTCTTTGGATCTATGGGGGTCAGGGAGCTACTTGAGGAGACAGTCTATCTTTTATTGGGGTTTAAGTCCTGAGCTGTGAGCTCCGTTGTTCGTTCAGAGCTGCTGGGCAGGTATGTTTAGGTCTGCTGCAGCTGAACTCATAAAGCACTTTTTGTTCCCAGATGCTCTGTCCTAGGGAGTTGGAGCTTTATGAGTTTCCATTGCACTACTGCCTTTTTTGATTTTTCTTTCAGGTCTGACCCACCCAGCTAGCAGCATGCCTAGCCACTGCCTGCTCGCAGGGGCTTTGCTGAGCTGCTGTGGGCTCCGCCCAGCTGCCCTGAGCTCTTCCCTGCAGTCCTGTTTATATGGGCGTAGTTAGAACTGTCTCGGCAATGGTGGCCCCACCTCTGTTATGGCGAACTCTCTCTGTTGTGGCAGGTTGCCTCGGCAACAGTGGGTTGCCTCGGCAACGGCGGCCTGCCTCCGTAGAGGTGGAGAGTCTCAGTAATGGCGGAAGCCCCTCCCCCATGGAGCCTGACCGTCCTGGTTCAGCTGTGCTTGGTTTGAAGAGCTCAACCCAGAGGGTTTCCAGTTACTGTTTTTGTTTTCGTTGTTGTTGGGGGTGGAGGGGTGGGACCAACCGAGCCTGATCACCTGGCTCCCTGACTCAGAGTCTTTTCTTTTAAGTTGAACGACCCTGCGTTCCGGTGGCTTGTTGAAAAGGCGCCGGGATCTCCTGTGCTGCGACTCACTGAGTCGGCTGGAACTGCGACGCCGGCTCCTGGCGGATTTTTTGCCTAGGAATCTCCTGGCCTGGCTCGCTATTTCTGATGAATGGGCAACTCTGCCGTCTCAGGGCTCTGATCGCCAGCTAAGAGGGCTCCCAGACCAGTGGCTTTTGTTCAGAGAACCGCAGCAACAGGGAGTGGTCACAGCAGCCGCGCGGGCGGAATCAGCCCCACGGGGGCCAAAACAGCTGCACCGGCTGGGGCTGCGATGCTGGCGACCCCTCTGCCTGGGTATCTCCTGGTCTGTGGGCAATAAGAGTTTGTCTGGAAATGCGGGGTCCACTCACCCTCTGCACTTTCACTGGGAGCTGAAGTTCTGAGCTCTTCTTAGGCAGCCATCTTCCCGGAAGTCGGCAACATTTTTTTCATTTTCATCAGTTTCACGCAAGTAAAGATTTTTAAGTTTTTACCATGTACACAAGTACAACTTCAGACCATCATTTAATACTCAACTGCTAGAAGTGTATTTCTATAAGACACATCCCTGTTTGCTGCTTTCAAAGTAAAAGAAAAAATGGGTAGATTTGACGAATAATAAAGGCCACTGCAATGGAAAATATTTCTTCATTCTGAGTAGTTTAGCAGAGTTTTGGTTATTTTTTAGTATTTTTAAATATAACCATACACTGCTTGCTTTTGTATTCACTACCAAGCCTAACAGAATTCCCATTTACTGAGATGCATTTAAAAGATACCTTCTAAAGCTAACACTCAGTAAATACAAAACCTTTTCCTATGTAGCTTCCAGAACCAAAAATAGCTTTTCTACCCCATTTCTCTTTCTTTTTAGAAATGTATTTGTTTCTTGTAATAGTTGTGGTTTGAAAGAAGAGGGTCTTTATCTTGGCAAATAAAAGAAAGGGAAAACATAGAACCAATGTATAAAATTGCACTTAAACAAAGAGAAGGAGAGTTCAGTTATCCAAACAGATTTCAGTAGAGCAAGAATGAGCAGGAGGAGAAAGGAGTAAAAAGTAACCAACTCTTACATGGTGTTTGTATTTCAAAAACACCACATGATTTTTCATTTGTAGAGCCAATCAATACTGAGGAGGCAGTTTCACATATGGATGGACAGTCTTACCAAATGCTTAATTGGTGCAACTTTTATGGGCTGGTCTGTTACAAATGTCAACCTAAGATTGACTAGGAAATTATACACAAGGCCAGCAGGTGTTCAGCCCCATGCTTTACATTTGTAGAACAAACTTTGCTTGTCTCAAAAATTATTAATGCAGAAGCCATGTAATGGTTCTGTCTCTGGATTTACAAACATGAAGTCAGAATACTTAGGGGCTATTCTAAGCCTGACATTGCAAAAGAATAGGAGCAAAAGAAAAGGGAACACTTCCAGATTTGTGAAGGGACCACCAGTTGTCGTCCTTAGCAAGGGAGAAGGGATGCTTGGCAGAGTTTTAATAGCTAATACAATATGGTAAATGTATTTTCGCTAAACTTTCATGTCGTATTTCTAAAAGGAAACAATTTTTAATTGGTGCCAGGGATTTTAACAAGCTTTTTTAACTATCAGTGTTTACTTTTATATTTTAAAAACATTATTGCAGAGCTTAATATCCGCCTCTAGTTACAAATAAATGCAAAATTTTGCCTGACAGTATTAATGACATAACTTCACCAAATTTTATTTTAAAATTATGGTCTTTTATGAGATCATTTTGAAACATTCAAAAATAGTTTGTGTATTGTGCCTAATTTTCTTGACATCTAAAGAGATATTCTTTTATTTGGCAAACTATTTTTCAATTGTCAATTGAGAGTTTGTAATTTGGGCTTCAAATATTTATCTCTCTGGACTTTTAATGACTATAGAAAGGAGAAATGAGATTACCTATTAATATTGCAGTTAAAATACAAAAATTTCAAAAATACTCTAAGGCATTCACCCTTTTATTCAACTATTTAATAGGGAAGAATTTAAGCAGTGGAACCATCACCAGTTTAATTAACATGGAAAATGTCTAAGGCAAAGTAAGCAATCTGGGACCTAATAAAAATGCCACAACTGAGTGAAATGAAAAACAACCCTCAACTTGCTTTGGTATAATCAGGTGTGGATTTTTCCAAGTGTGCATTGTGCACAAAGAAGCCTTGATTAGAACTGTCTATAATAACTACCAGAACTCTCAAATATTCTCACAGCAGAAAAAACAAACAAAAGAGCTTCAGGGAGAATTTAGATGTAAATAAAACTCTAAGGTAATAAGCAAACATGTCTTCAGGTTCAGAAGAGATATGGAAAATATAGAAAGTATAGTTCTATTGGGGGAGCGTTCTGAGCTAAAATTCACTTGTCAATACCTTGTATATATTATACTTTGTTTTTTAAAAAATCAGATTTACTTACTGAGTGAAATTATATACTAACTGGTGATTCCTTTTAGACTGCCTCATTAGAACTTTTCTAAAATTAGCACTGTATAAGCTATGAAATGGCACTCCATAAATATTTGTTAACTGATCTGCCATAACTGTGTGTAAACGAGGTGGCTATTATCTACAGAATTACCACAGGTTACTGTGAACACTTGTGTAACTCCTAATATTTCCTTACTCAGCACTTTATTCATGTAAGTAGAATGGGGATTGGTACACATACTTGTTACATGGGGTTGTAATGATGAATACTTGAATTAATATATGTAAAGCACTTAGAACTATGCCTGAAACAATGTATGCTCAGTGAATGAGAGACTTTAGAAGTATGGTACAACAGAGGAAGAAGTCATTAAGTGAGCCTTGGGGATAACAAAAACCTTCACAAAAAAGGGTGCGTTTGAAATGTGAAAAAGATATCCTCTGCAACAAAAGAAGGTGAGAAAGTTCTAACCAAATTGCTCTCCTGCTATTCAAATCCTTCAGTGGTTTTCCAAAGATATATGTGTGTGCACGTGTGTGTGTGTGTGTGTGTGTGTGTGTACACATATGCATCTTTCACTTCTACATATATACATGTGTAAACACACAGCACACAAATATATAAAGGATAGAATGTAAATTCCCTAATTTAACATAAAAGACTATTCCTGGCTTGGCCAGTTAGATTTGGCAAACTATGCATCAAGTTTGTCATTCTTCTCGCCACGGAAGTCATCTGATCTTGTTTCCATCCCAATTGCATGTATTTTTCTCACACATAGGCATCTGTACAACTCTCTTTCTGGGTTCTTCCTCCCACTGTTCTCTTCTTTCTCACTCTTAGTCATCATTTCAGGTCTATGGTTCATATAATTGCCTCTAGGAAGACTTAAGGATCTGCCTAGTTGAAGTTGCATGAGCTTGCTGTATACTTCCATCAGATCCTGTATTATTTCTTTCTGTATGCATCTGTAACAATTTACTACAAACTTAACTACTTAAAATCACACTCATTTATCATCTCACAGTCCATCAGGCAGATGTATGAGCAGGCTTGACTGGGTTCTCCTTTTAGAGACTCACGCAGCTGAGTCAAGTTGTGGACTGGCCTGGTTGGGCTCTTGTCTGGAAGTCCCAGAGGAGAATCTGCTTCCAATGTCATTCCTGTTGCTGACAGAATTCAGTACCTGCAGTTTTGTGACTGAATTCCCCATTTCCTTATTGGTTACCGGGAAGGAGCTACCCTTAGTGGCCAGGGAACTTCTGTCTGTGGCCTCCTCTGTCTTCCAATCAGCAATGGCAAGTCCATCCCTTCTCAGTCTGTCAAGCCCTCTGACTTCCTCCTTTTGCTATAGCCAGAGAAAACTCTGCTCTTAAAGGGCCTGCGTAATTAGGCTGGGTTTCCCAGATTATCTCCCTTTTAATTAATCCAAAATCAACTGATTAGAAACTTTAATTAATTATGCAAAAATTCCTATCCCCATAACAATCAACCAGGGGAGTGATATCTCATCATAGGCACAGGCTCCTTTCATACTTAAGGGGAGGAGATTAGGATCACTAGGAGTTATTCTTAAAATTTCAACTACTACAAACTCCAAAAGCCCCCTTTTAGAGCCCACGATTTATTATAATTGCTTATTTTTTTTTTTTTACTATACTTAGTGAGCTCTAATTTAGCACTTACTATATAATAGGCACTATCTTACCTTTTTAGGATGCTACTATTAATATGCCCATTTTTCATATGAGGAAAAACAGATGGCATATAGAAGTAGGATGATCTGCCCAAGCTCACACCACACTCTGGCTGGTACATTCATTTAGAAATAGTTTGCATCCTTTGTAGGGACATGGATGAACCTGGAAACCATCATTCTCAGCAAACTGACACAAGAGCAGAAAATCAAACACCGCATGTTCTCACTCATAGGTGGGTGTTGAACAATGAGAACACATGGACACAGGGAGGGGAGCACTACACGCTGGGGTCCATTGGGGAGAAATGGGGGAAGGATGGGGAGGTGGGGAGGTGAGAAGAGGTAGCATGGGGAGAAATGACAGATACAGGTGAGGGGAAGGAAGGCAGCAAACCACACTGCCATGTGTGTACCTATGCAACAATCTTGCATGTTCTTCACATGTACCCCCAAACCTAAAATGCAATTAAAAAAAGAAAAGTTAAAAAAAAAGAAAGAAATAGCAAATGTTCCTGTGACAGGGGAAGTGGGTTTGAAACTCCAGTGAACTGTCTCTAGATTCTACGCTCTTAACATTGTTCTGTCCTCTGGACACAGCTAATACGCAAGCTTTATGTCCGATTATCTTTCCTGTTTACTGTATTCCTTATGCTTACTTCAGTAAGTGGCATTAAAGTTTTGTTGTTGTTTCTTTGTTTGTTTTTTTGTTTCTTTTGAGACAGAGTCTCACTCCATCTCCCAGACTGGAGTGCAGTGGCAGGATCTCAGCTTACTGCAACCTCCACCTCCTGGGTTCAAGTGGTTCTCCTGCCTCAGCCTCCCAAGTAGCTGGGATTACAGATGCACATCACCACACCCGGATAATTTTTGGATTTTTAGTAGAGATGGGGTTTCACCATGTTGGTCAGGCTGTTCTCGAACTCCTGACCTTAACTGATCCACCTGCCTCAGCCTCCCAAAATGCGGGAATTACAGACATGAGCCACCATGCCCAGCCAAGTATTTAAAGTATAAATCAATATAAAATAAAACTTTCCTAAGTATTTTTTCAAACAATGTTATTGAGCAATCACTGATAATTTTTGTACCATATTGAACAACTTTGACTCCATATATGACCCTCATATGTCTCAAGCTTGATCCTAGACATTGAGGAAATAATGTGTCAACATCTGTCTCTTCTTGGAATTTGTCTGGATGGCCAAACATACAAGTAAACATTCAAATATAATATGATGTAGATAATGCTATAATACAATTAAGTTTTATTATCTGATGAATTAAGAGAATATGTGGTGAAAAATTCTGCTTTCTTATATTTGAATGTTCCAGATCAAATCACACAAAACAGTGATTTGAGAAATGACTTGAATAAAAGTAAAGTCCTAAGAGCCGAAACATTAACTGATCAAGAAATTAAATTTGAAGTTCTCTCAGCATCCTATTCTCTTCGTTACACAGTGAAATTAATCATATTCCCATAGGCAGAAAAGCTAATATAGGTAAGATCAGCAACAGGGATTTGCCCCAATTGCTACTGTTTATGAATATATGCTTTCCCTAGGTGGAGTCTGAGTGGAAGCACTTCAAATCACATCAGCACCAAAATTAGTCCTTTCAATTAATGTCATGTTTTATAACGAGCATTTGTAAAGCAGTCAGCCTTTGCCACTATAAAATGGGGCATCTGTTAATGTGTGTTTATATTTGCTCATCGATTAAACTTAATTATCTTTCCCTGTGGTTTTCAACCAAGGAAGATTTACATGTAAATGTATGGCTTTTTTTGAGATTAGTCGAAATTCTGCATAAAGAAGGAGAGAGCAAATGAAGTTACATTTATTAAGCAACTATTATACGCCAGGTGTTTTTGATATATTATCCCATTTAAATCTCCCAATGACTACATGACATTTCTAGTATAATCCCTAGTTTACAAGTAAAAGTCTCGAGATTTAGTAAGATTAAGAAAATTGTTTAAAATCTTGAAGCTCACTTCTAACTCTTTTATAACTTATATTAATCATGTATTAATAGATTTTGGAATACAAAGTAAAATGCCCAGTTTGCTGCTTCCTGAGGATATTTTAAATTTTTTTAAAATTTCTCTTAGTGACTCAAAACAACCCAAAATCACTGAATGAATGTAGTTCTCTGGCTGATACATTCATTTCAGAAAAGCAAGTGTTCCTGTGATTTTTGCTTCTGACATTAGCACATGTCTCTAACATGTCTCTCTTGTGTTCTTAAAGTACTCTGACAACCTTTTGGCTCCATCTTCACAGCCCTGTATTCATTTGCACATCAGTTCCAATTGTCTGATTAAACTGGTGGGGTGAGGAGCGGGGAACAAATAGCTTGGCTCTAGAGCAATTTTTTTTCCCCAGTATTCAGCTGAGGGTCAAACATTAAGTCCACTATTCTTAAAGGAAGTCTCCCAAAATCATAAACATATTGAAGCCATGATACAAATGGTCCAGTAGTCATTAAAGAAGCACAATTTTACAACTAAAATGTAACTTGAAAATAAGCAAATTCATACTTGCAATTCTCAAATAATAAGGAAATGACACTTAGGTCACAGCCATGCTTATAATAGTTTCTTTCTATCTGTTAATTAACAGTGGTGCTGCTCTTCAAATTATCTAAAAACTTTCTCCCTCAACCTTGGAACATGCATGTCTTTTTTTTTCTTTTTTTTTTTTTTTCATAATACCTTCTTTCCTTTTTCAAACTTGCATCAGGGAAAAAAAAAGACAAAGAATTAGTTTCATGACTTAACCAATAGAGGAAGAGGTTAAAGGAAAAAACTTGCATGCAAAGCAAGGACACATTTACTAGGTGGGAAAGGGAAAGATTCAAAATAGTCCAATATTAATTATTTATAGTAGTTGGAACTCTGAGTGGGGAATTAGCCAGAAATCTGAACTATAAAAGCAGCCAAACAATAAAAAAAAAAAAAAAAATCACAAAATATTTTAACAGCTTTACTGAGATATAATTCACATATGTTGCAGTTCACCCTTTTAAAGGGTACAATTCAGTGTTTTATGGTATACTCACAGATGGTAAACAATCAGAACAATCTAATTTTCAATGGTTTTCTCACTCCAAAAAGAAAACTAACAGGATATTTAGGAGTAAAAGTCATCTGTATACTATAATGGTAGACATATGCCATTACACATTCAACAAAAATCATAGACTGTACAACACTGAGAGAGTCCTAATGTAAACTATGGACTTGGGTGATAATGATATGTCTGTAACTTCATCAGTTGTAACAAATGCATCACTCTGGTACTGGATGTTGATAGTGAGGAAGGTGGAATGAAATGAATGAGAGGTGGGCAGTTTATGAGAACTCTGTACCTTCTACTCAATTCTGCTGTGAACCTAAAACTGCTCTGAGAAATAGTTTCTTCTTTTAGAAAAAGAAAAGAAACCCCACCTCCTTCAGGAGTAACTCCCATACCTTCATTGTTCCAGCTCAAGACAATCAAAAGTCTACTTTCTGTCTCTACAGATTTTGCCTATTCTGGCAACTTTATATGATTATCTTAACAAGATAACAGTCACACTCATGTAAGAAATAGGAAATTGGGCTGGGTGTGGTGACCCACACCTGTAATCCCAGCATTCCAGGAAGCAAGAGTGGGAGGATTTCTTTAGTCCAGGGGTTTGAGACCAGATCTCACTATATGGATTATTTTTTACTTCATTCTCCATCTAATTTTATTTATTGGGTTGTTTTCCAGCCTTTCTTTAATATAGTGAGATTTCATCTTTACAAAAAAAATAAAAAATAAAAATTAGCCCACTGTGGTGGTGCTTGACTGTAGTCCTAGCTATTGTGGAGGCTGAGGTGGGAGGATCCCTGAAAGGCAGAAGGTGCAGTGAGCCAAGTTCACATCACTAAGCTCCAGCCTGGGTGACAGAGCAAGATCCCTTCGCTCAAAAAAATAATAAATAAATAAATAAGAAATTGTTTACTAAATCGATGGGGTGTACTTCTGGGTTGTTCCAAGATAATATTAGCTGTTTAGATTAAAGCTTCTCAATACTTTTCCCCAAAAGCCAACTGATCAAGAAGAAAAGCAAATGAAACCACACAAAACTGACTTCTTTGGCATGACTTGAACATAGAGAATGCCACAATCCTCAAACTGCATATAAGGAAAGAAGCTAACCCCAAATTTCAGCAAAGATATCTGTGAGTTCACTCCCTAATACTGTGGAGATAAGGTGGCATCTGAAGGGTCTGGGTAGAAAAGAGGGTGATGGAGTTCAGAGCAAATAATATCCAGATGTGCAAAGGCCTGATACAACTAAAAACATTCTAAAACAGACCTTGGACCTGGTCGATCTGAGCACTGGCCATAGAAAAGGTACTTGAAAGTATGCCTGATCTGGAGTGGCAAATTTGAAAAGGAAACTCTCCTGGAAAAGAGAGAAGTGAGTAGAATCTGGAGGGCATTTTGGAAGACTCGGTGATAAAGGAAAAGAAGAAAGTAAGGGGAGAAATTAAGGGTCTCAAAAACAGCAATATCCAAAGACATGCCATCCCATTTCCCACCTCCCACCCCTCAAAAAAAACCCTTTACCCTTGGGTGCATAAATGGTGTGGAAACAAGTACAAAAAACAGAAAACTCAATTTGTTTAAAGAATTAAAAATTAAAATAATTCGGTTGGTGAAAAATCTTCCCTCCTAAAAGGAAAACAACCACAAGGCAGACGAAAAATAACCCAGCACTTGAAACTAAGCTAAATATACCTATACGTGCATTTGCAGATATTTAATAAACGCCTAAATCAGAAATTTAAAAACTCAGATCCAAAATAAGCAAAAAATAGAAAAAGAGATAAGAAAAGATTTTGACTAAATTCAAAGAAGTTGAAAAAAAGACTGTCTCAAGAAGACTAAAAAGTCTCGAGATAACTAAAGTGATTCAGTCCCAATCAGTTGTAATCAGTTACCAATTACAAGAGCTCAGTTCAACTAAAAACTTAAGAGTTTAATAAGAGATATTGAAGAAAGGCTGGGAAACAACCAAATAAACATAATTAGATGAAGAAGGAAGTAAAAACTAATCAGGAATGTGGCAGAAATTGAAGATATTCAATGCAGACTCAAAATCTAAGAGGTAAACATTAAAATCCCATATTTAAAACAATAACTGCAGGGCACAGTGGCTCATACCTGGAAGCCCAGCACTTTGCGAATTGGAGGTGAGCGGATCACTTGAGTCCAGTTGAACAAAACCGTCCAACAACTTAGCGAGAACCTGCCTCTACAAAAATACAAAAATTAACCTGCCAGAGTAGTGCATGCCTGTAGTCTCAGCTACTTCAGAGGCTGAGGTGGGAGGATCGTTTGAGCCAGGACAGTGCAGCCTGTGTAATAGAAACCCTGTGTCAAAAAGTTTAAACACACGCACACAGACACACACACAAACCATTTTCCACATTTTGAATAAGAAAAATTTTATTTCTTTCTCAGAAATGTTTATTTTTCTTTATTGTCTTATTACACCATAAAGACTATCCAGAAAAAAGTGATAAAAGCAGATATGTTGCCTTGTTCCTAATATTAATGGAAAAGCATTTAGTCTTTTACTACTAAGTATGATGTTAGCTGTAGCATTTTTGTAGATGCTCTTAATTAGTTTTAAGACATTCCTTTATTCCTGGTATGTGGAGGTTTTAATCACTAATGTGTTTGAATAGAATCATTTGTTTTTCAGAGGGCGTCTACTGACATGATTGTATATATTTATACTTTATTCTGTTAATATCATGAGTGTACTGATTTTTCCAATGTTAAACCTAGAAATGTTAAAACCTAGAAATTCTGGAATAAATGATAGTAGTCAAGATGCATTAATTTGTATTAATACATATATACACATACACATATATACATTTATGTATACATTTGTTTTAATTAAACATACATTAAGTATATTTATATGCACATATGTTTAATTTGATAATATTTAGATAAGCGGTACCTATTTTTTGGGAAATACTATTTTTTTCATGTAGTGTTATTGTCTAATTTTAGAATCAATATAATTCTAGTGTCATAAAATATGTTGGCAGTGTTCTCTCCTCTATGACTTTTTCAAGGTTTTTATGTAGGGCTGGGGTTATTTTGTTCTTATATATTTGTTTGAATTTACCAGGAAAGCCATCTGGACCTGGATTATCTCTGTGGAGAAGTTTCTAATTAGAAGTTTAATATTTTTCTTAATTATAAGTTATTCATATTTCCTTTATACTCTTCTGATGAATTTGGTCTTTTCTGTCTTTCAGTGCTATAAATTGTCATGTGTATTGGCCTAAAGCCCCTGGGATTGTTCTCAATAAAATATCCCTGTATTTGATGATCCATAGCAACACTACTGTTGCTCAAGAGGTACAATAAAGTGTATAAGAGAGGCCTAAATCTTTCTTGTCTTCCCTACGATCCAACAGATGAATGTATGAGTTGGTGTTGTGTATGTATGCATGTGGGTATGTGCATGTGTGGGTAAAAAATTTGATTCAGAATTTAACTTTGTATTGACACCTTGTTGCAATTTAGCTTCCCCAAGAAGCAGACCCTGATACAGACAGTAGCGTGCAGAACATTAGTTAAGGAGTATTCTTGAGATCAGCACCTCTGCATGGGAGGAAAAGAAAGCAAGGTTGGATTGGACAAAGGGATAAACTGACTTGTGATTCAGTCCTGATCAAGTTCACAAATGAACCCACTGAAAGTTCTAGAGTCAAGATGGCCCTTAAAAGTTATTATTTCTTTTTTATATTTTATACACACACACACACACACACACACACACACACACACACACACACACACATATGTATTTAGATTTAATATATATCTTTAATATAATAGATTTAGCCATATCAGTGAAGGAAACATAAATATTCAGTAGAATTATGGGAGTAGTTGGCAATCTATATGGGGTTAAAGCTAGATTTCCCCTTTATGGAATTCATAAAAAATAAATTTTAAATTAATTGTGTTTCAAATACATTATAAACAAATAGGAGAAAACTACAAAATTATTATTTTGTAGCTATTTATAATTTAAAATATTATTTCAAATTGACAGATCATAAGTATATATTCATGGGGTACAATGTGATGTTTTGATATATGTATACCATATGGAATAATGAACATTAATTCTAATTAATTAAACATGTATCACTTATTTTTATGGTGAGACATTTGGAATTTACTCTCTAAGTTATTGTGAAATGTACATCAGTGACTATATTCACCTTGTGCAATAGATCTCAAAATGTATTCCTCCTGTTCATTGAAACTTTGTACCTTTTGACCAATAACTTCTCATTCCCAAACCTCATTCCCCTTCTCTCCCCTTGCCTCTAGTAATCATAATTCTACTATCTACTCTATGAGTTCACCTTTCTTTTATCTCATACATAGATCATGTGCGATTTGTCTTTCTGTGCTTGGCTTATTTCACCTAGCATAATGTCTTCTAGGTTCATTCACATTGTTGCACATGATAGAATTTTCTTCTTTTTCAAGCTTGAATATGATTGCATAATGTTTGTTTACCACATTTTAAAATCCATTCATTTGTTGATGGACACTTAGGATGATTTCATACATTGACTATTGTGAATAATGTTGTAATGAAGATCTCCCTTTGACACATTGACTTCAGTTCTTTTAGATATATAAACAGAAGTGGGATTGTTAGATCATATGGTAGCTCCATTGTTGGTTTATACAGGAAACACCATCCATAACGGCTATGCTAATTTGATTTTGCACTAACAACGTACAGGAGTTTCTCTGAATCCTCACCAACATGTATTGTCCTTCATCTTTTTGAAAAAAGTCATTGTAATAGGTGTGAGGTGATACCCGATTATGGTTTTAGTTTGTATTTTCTTACTGATTTAGTTGTGTTGAGAGTTTTTTTTTTTTTCATGTACTGTATCCATTTGCATGTCTTCTTTTAAAAAATGTTTATTCAAGTCTTTTGCCTATTTTTAATCAGGTCATTTAATACCTGTTTTGGATATTAACCACCTATCAATAAATGATTTACAAATATTTTCTCCCATTATGTGGGTTGCCTATTCTGTTAATTGTTTTTTTCATTGTGTAGTAGCTTTTTAATTTGATGTCATCCCACTTCTCTGTTATTGCTTTTGTTGTTTGTACTTTCAGGGTCATAGGCAATCAGTTGTTACCCAGACCAACGTCATGGAGCTTTCCCTCTATATTTTCTTGTAGTAGTTTAACAGCTTCACGTCTTATATTTAAGCCTTTAATCCACTGTGAGTTGATTTTTATATATAGTGTGAGATAAATATTCATTTTCAGTCTTCTGCTCATGGGTAAGCAATTTTCTGAATACCATTTAAGAAAAATTCCTCATTTATCCAAGAGATTGTCCTTTTCATATTTGTGAATTCTTGGCACTTTGTTGCAAATCAATTCACTGTGAATGCATAGGTTTAAGGCTTTCTGTCCTTGGCAATGTGTCTGTTTTTATTCCACCACAATGTTGTTTTGATAATAATCCCTTCATAATATGTTTTAAATTCAGAGAATGTGATTCCTTCAACTTTGTTCTTTTCACTCAAGGTTGTTCAGACTATTCAGGATATTTTGTGGTTCCATATGAATTCAAAGATTATTGTTCCTAATTTTGTGAAAAATGACATTTGAATTTTGATAAGGATTACATTGAATCTGGATTGCTTTGGGTAGTATGCACATTTTAACAATATTAATTCTTTAGAACTATAGACATGGGAAATTTTTCCATGTATTTGTGTTTTCCTCAATTTCTTTCAATTTTTTTTTTTTTATAGTTTTCAGCATACAGCTCTTTAACCTCCTTGGTTAAATTTACATCTAAGTATTTTACTTTTTTGTTTTTACTATCACGAATGGAATTGTTTTTCTAGTTTTCTTTTTAGATAATTCATTAGTAGTATATAGAGAGGTCACTAATTTTGTATGTTGATTTTGTGTTTTGCACTTTTACTGAATTTATCAATTTTAATAGTTTTTGGTGAAGTCTTCAACAGTTTTTTGGTAGAGTGTTTCAGGTTTTCTGGATATAAAATCATGTCATCAGCAAATGGAAACAATTGCACTCTTTCTTTCCTATTAGTATAATTTTAATTCTTTTTCTTGCTTAATAGCTCTATCTAGGACTTTCAGTACATAGTTCAATTTAATACAGGAGAGGCCATCCTTGTTCCTTATCTTAAAAGAAAAGCTTTCAAATTTTTACCATTGAGTATGCTGTTAGCCATGAGTTTGTCATATATGGCCTTCATTGTATTGACATACATTTCCTTTATACCTAATCTGCTGAAAGGGTTTTTTTTTTTCTCATCATAAAAGGACGTTGAATTTTGTCAGTTAATTTTTCTGCATCTATTGAGATGAACATTTTAATTCTTCATTTTGTAAATGTGGTGTACCGCCTTTATTGATTCGCGTATGTTGAACCAATCTTGAATCCCAGGGATAAATCCCACTCAATCATGGTGAATGATTCTTTTAATGTGTTGTTAAAATTGTTTGCTATTATCTAATTAATAATTTTTACATTTATATTCTTTGGGGCTATTGGCCTGTAATTTTCTTTTCCTTTAGTGTCCTTGTCTGGCTTTGGTATCAAGGTAATGCTGACCTTATAAAATGAGTTTAGAACTATTCCCTCTTCTTCAATTTTTTGTGAGAGATTGAGCATAATTGGCATTATTTAGTATTTAATATTTGGTAAAAGAGCAGTGAAGCTGTCCAGTCATGGGCTTTTCTTTGATGAGACACTTTGTTGCAGATTTAATCTCCTTACTTATTGATCTGTTCCGATTTTCTATTTCTTCATGACTCAGTCTTGGTAGATTGTATGTGTTTAGGAATTTATCCATTTCTGGTAAGTTATAAAATTTGTTGGCATATCACTGTTCATAGTAGTTTCTTATAATACTTTGTATTTCTGTGATATTAGATATAACGTCTTCACTTTCATTTCTTATTTTATTTGAGTCTTCTCTCTTTTTTTCCTAGTTAGTCTAGCTAAGGGTATGTCAATTTTATCTTTTCAAAAAATCAACTTCTAGTTGTGTTGATTCTTTTCTGTTGTTTTTCTAGTCCCTTTTTCATTTATTTCTACTTTGATTTTTGTTATGTCATTTTTTTTCTGCTAACTTTGGGCTTAGTTTGTTGTTCTTTTTCGAATTCCTTATGTATACATTAGACTGTTTATTTGAGATCCTTAGCCTTTTTTGATATAGGAGTTTAATGCTGTAAATTTTCCTCTTAAGGATGTTTATTTTGCATCTCATGAGTTTTGGTATGTTGCGCTTCCACTTTTGTTTGTCTCAAGGTATTTTTTATTTCCATTTGTATTTTTTTCTATTACCCATAATTTGTTTAGAAGCATATAGTTTAATTTCCAAATATTTGTGAATTTTCCAAAATTCTTCTGTTAGAGATTTCTAGTTCCATGCCATTGTAATGCAGAAATACTACTTGACAGGATTTCAATCTTCTGGAAATTATTAAGACTTGTTTTGTGGGCTACCATATAATACATCTTAGAGAATGCCCATGTGTGGCTGGGAAGAATGTGTATTCTGCTGTTGTTAGAATGTTCTGTATATACCTGTCAGGTCCATTTGTTCTGAAGTGTTGTTCAAATCCAATGTTACCTTATTGATTTCCTTTCTTGATAATATGCCTATTGTTGAAAGTGGGGTATTGGGGCCCAGTATTATTATTGTATTATAATCTATCTTTCTCCTCAGATTATTTAATAACTGCTTTATGTATTTAAGTACTATGATGTCAGGAGCATATATATCTACAATTGTTTTGTCCTTTTTGTTAACTGACCCCTTTATTATTATGATGACTGTCTTTGTCTCTTTTTATACTTTTGACTTGAACTCTTTTTTGTTTGACATAAATATAGATAACCCTGCATTCTTTTGTTTTCTATTTGTGTGAAATACCTTTTGCCATTCCTTTGCTTTCAGTCTATGGCCTTACTAGTAAAGTGAGTTTCATGTAGGCAACATATTGTTGGATCTTGCTTTTGTAGTCATTTAGTCATTCTGTGTCTTTTGATTGAAAAATCTGATCTATTTATATTCAAGGTAAGTATTTATACATAAGGACTTGCTACTGCAATTTTGAAATGTGTTTCCCGGTTGTTATGTAGGTCCTTTTTTTTGGTGTCCTTTTTTTCTGTCTTCCTTTGTAGTTTGATGGTTTTCTATGCTGGCAAGCTTTGAATCCTTTCTTTCTATATTTTATGCATGATAATCACAAAACAAATACCTACAGAAGTTGCAAAAACATGGTTATCATGGGGCTTACATAAAATATTTTTTCTTTATAACAGGCTACTTTGAGTTGGTAGTAACTTTAATCACATAAACACTCATTCTCTAACCTCCAGATTTTATAATTTGGATGTGAAAATTTTCCTTTTTTTTTTGGTAATTTGTATTCTTTAACTATTTATTGTAGCTATAGATATTTTTCATAGTTTTATCTTCAATCTGTCACAGTAAGACTAAATGCTTTGAACACCACCTTTACAGTATTAGATAATCTCAGTATGACTATCTATTAAGTTTCGAGATTTTACTTTGATTTTTTTATTAACTAGCTGCATTTTGTTTCAGCTTAAAGAATTCCTCTTAGCAATTTTGATAAAGCAGGCCTAGTGGTGATGAAATTCCTCACTCACCACCTTTTGTTTGTTGGAGAAAACTTTTATTTCTACCTAATTCCTTTAGGACAACTTTCCCAGGTAAAGTATTCTCAGCTGGCAGGGTTTTTTTTTTTTTTTTTTTGAATTTTTAATATAATAATTTTCCTGTCTTAGTTGGGGACCTTGTCTCTATAACCTCACATTGATAAGCCATCAGATACGAACTTATTTGACCTAGAATGCAGCAACCTTCTTCACCTTCACCTTTTTCTTCCTCTTAAAGAGCAGGCCTCTAAGAGCTGAATTCCAAAGTTGTTCTCCACAGCTATGTGAATCATTTCTTCACAAAGGCAGTTTATCTATGTGTCATCCTCAACATACAGTCACCTTCTTAAATTACTACCATTGACTAATTCAATTCATACTCAAATATTTATTATCTTATGTTTTATACACATTTAAGTGTGGTTATCAACATGTCCATATGTGACAAAAATTTATTAACAAACATAGTCAACTGAAGTTGTAAAACTTCAGACCAAAGTTACTAATACCATGCAAACCTGGCAGTCTGAGTTTCAGATAAAAGTATAACTGTAGAAAATTGGTCAGACATTAATTTTTAATATACTGTGTAATTTAGACAGTGTATCAAGGATCCTTGTTGAGTCACAAGGTAATATCTCTCCCTGAAACTTGTTAGAGGATGCTAAATATTATGCAATTGAGGCTAGTAAAGGATTGTCATAAGTCCCTAAAGAACAGTTCTAATAAATCATGTATTATTTATTCCATTAGCATTATTTACTCTTCAGCTCCCCAGTGCTAATAATTTCAATATAATCCTTTTCTTTTATAAGCAACAGATCTAAAATAATAAGAAATAATGTCTGTAGCACAAATAAGAATCAAAAGGCATAGTCAAATAATAATTGCTAGCTGCATTCTGATGAATTTCTCATTATTTCTTTCCCTGTTAAGAAACAGAGAAAAAGGAAGGTTGCAATTGGTTTATTCCCAGATACAAGTATAATTATGATGCTCCACCAAGTGTCATCAATCATTTAAATAAAGAAGGTCATTTCAGCATAAAGAATAACATTCCACTTATTTGTTTCCATTCTCAAATGTATTACAAATATGTCTTACCAAGGAATGAAAAAGGAAAATTAATAGATATTTTCCCTTAATTGTAGGGAAGTGCCATTCACATGGATGGCCTCTCACTGGGATTGCCTATTCAAATTCTTGAAGCTGTGGGAAGAGAAAAGTGATAATGTCACTGATCTTTGTGGGCTACATTATTAACACCTTGGCATTCTGGGGATGAGGTGAAGGTACTTTGCTATAGACCTGTTTTGTTTTGTCTAATTTCACCACCACTTTAATGGCCTCAGCTAAGTCTAGTGACAAGACATGATTTTACAGACTTGTACATAGTTTTACATATATTAGGCCATGATATTATAAGTAGAAATAATAGGCTAACTATAACTGCTTATATATCAGATACATATGTATATATATATATATACATATATATGTATATATATGAATATCATCACAAACAATAATATTTCCTTTGGGAATAGAAAAATAGTTACTTTATAATAGAAAGATTGGGAATCAAAAGCATTTGGATCTGTTAGGGGTGGGGGTTGTGAGGAGGTTTTATTTCCTTTTTTTCTTCTTTGGTTATAAAGTTCATTAGTGTTACACTCTCTCTTCTTTTCCTCAGTTCTCCTGGGGGAGGTAGAAAGACTTACACAGCAAAACTGCTAAATTTGTAAAGAACGAATTTAGCATTATCAGTTTAGCTATGCCCTTCATCCTCTTGGGAGTTGGGAGGAAGCTTTCTTGGTCACTCTTACTATGGCAGGAGGCCTGCAAGTCCTGTGCTATCTGTAACCATGTGGGTAGTTCTGTCTAACTCTAAGATGAAAGAAACTCACTTGCTTATATATAAAGTCATGTCTTTAACTTTGCACTGACCAAAAATAAAATTGATATTTTTGAACTTCATCGTGCCTCTTTGTTTTATTTTTGAATTTATCCAGAACCTAGCTATGGGACTGGGATGCTATGTATTTCCCTCCCTTCCTTAAAGATCCCCAATATTTCATGCATGGACTACAATCTCTGAAAAATAAAACAGATGAGTGAGATGCAAGACTAAATGTACATGTCAAGAGGCTGTGGGAGGAACCACTAAGATATTTAATGTTAGACTTGGAATTCACTATTTTGGCTAGGAATTTTGAACTTCTATTTTTCTTTTCTTTTTCTTATTTTTTGAGATGTATATGAGACTAGCTTTTAAAATGCTATGACATAAAGAAGAGATGTTAATTCTATAGGAACATAATATTTTGATGTCGTTGGGTCAAAATAGGTTATGGCAGCTTTGTCCTTAGTTAAGGAATCTGGCCTTGGTCAAATCCTTGGCAGCCTGGGGGACCTAGGCAGTAGGGACCAACTAGGAGGCTCTCCAGAAGTTGCAGGTGGCCCCAGTCACTATAAAGAACAAACACAACTTTTTCAAAGTAGTTGTGGCCAAGGCAAAGTTCAGTTGTTACAGGTCTTTTCAAGCCTTGCAGGCATTGTTGGACAGAATATTTGCTGATTTAGAGTGACAGGACACTGTGTCCTTCTAGTTTTACAGAGGGTGCTAATGAAGCTCTGCCTTTAAATTGTTAGTGCCAGGCCCGGGTAGGCTTGTCAAATTATTCTTGCTTTTATGTTTTTAATTCTTTTCAAGGCCCAGAAAGGAGAACACATTAATATTAGCTTTGGATTTATGAGGCTTGCCCACAAATTCACTTTGATTCTAGACTGGTTTCATTTATAAATTTATTATAAAATTATAATTAAAATGAGAAACATTATTAGGGAAACAATTTTGGGGTGCCCAAATATGACTTATATAAAAGGGCATAGCAGCAATCATAGTAGCCCAAGAATGAACACCTGCTTCTGAAAGAAAGAGGATGCTATACAGTTCATACTCAGTGCTAGAGATAGTAGAAATCCAGAGGTTTTGAATATACTTCTTAGTGACCAGAAAAGCACTTCAGCCAAGATCTGGTATTTGGTGCTCTCAAGAATGCAAATTTTTCAACTTTGTGGGAAAACGACAGTGGCTCTTTGTCACTCTGAGAGAGAAAGCAAGATACACAGATGGATCCTCCCTACCCCAGACAGGTAAATCCGTGGTGCCTAAATTAGCCTCTTGCTGAAAGATGTAACCCAGTGGAATTTAATTGTATAGGTTTCAGATTGCACACAACTGGATGGATTTATCAGCATCCTTTTCACCTTTTCTCAGAGAATACTGAGTCTCTGCCTTGGTCTTTGATAAAGCTGGCCTCTGGAAAAATAATTTGCAAGAGATGATTAACATAGGCCCTAGAGATTAGCTTGTTTTTTTTTTTTTTTAATTTGGTGGGCATGGAGACAATATTATAATAATCTCTTATTTCTTATTCATCCTTTGGATTCCTTAAAGTGAGGTACATCAGAGACTTGACATTACAAATTTTTAAGCCCTAGATGAAGGAAATGCACCTATCCATGTAGGATATCCTCCTGGGATATCCATCCCAGTAGGCAGCTGCTGAAAGAAGACAAACTTCATGCAGGCATTCAGAATTGCCCTGCCTGGGACTGAGCTGAATGATAAAGTTGGGAGGATAGTTTGAGGTCTTAATTACAATTTATAAATAAAACGTCTAACATTTAACTCCAAAGGGGAAAATAATTTGATACTGAACTTAAATTTATTTGAACTTTATTTTGGCTTAACTTGAAAAGATATTTTATCTTTGAACTTCAGTTTTGTCCTGGGATTTTTATAATACTTTATAAATCTTTATGTTCAGATCTGGGATATTTTGATGGTGTTGGCATCTTACTACTAGAGGAAATTTATGCTTTCTTCCTTTTTGTCATTAAATCTTATTGAAAAACCTCTGGCATGCTGTTTGAAAATGTAGCTGGACGTAATTTGGAAATTGAAAGAAAATAGAGACTGAATTTTCAACTTTGGATTGAGACTAGCCTTAAAGTTTATATACATAATGTAATGTACATATCAATTTCAGGGTATTCTAGAGGCAGATTTTATAATGGCCCAGGAATACCAAGGTAATCCAGTGAATTTGATTTAGGAATTTGAAGAACAACCTCATGAAAATGAGAGTAAAAGTATCCTGAAACTTGTGCATCTCTTCCTCTGAAGGCTGAGCATGATAATATTATTTGAGTTTAATGAGTGAAAAGAAAAATTAATCTAGGTAATATAGGGCCGAATGCTTCTTCCCACTCTGGATGTTTCCTTCCATGTGTATGCAGAGACATTAGAGTTATCCAGAATCCTCTGTGTGACCTTTCACTCACTCAGCCCTAGAGAAAGCTGATTGGCAAATTGGGGAAGACTAAGCCTGGTGTGGTCATCTCTCTTCTATTCTAGTCATGAACATGAGCTACTTTCAGGGACAGGCTTTCTCCTTAGTTTGCCCTAATGTCTAGATTAGGGGAGAAGGTGAAATGGGAAAGCAGAGTGTGGAGGGACGAGAGTGAAAGGCCTGCTCAAGTCCTGTGCATGCAAATCTGCCAAATGCTGGGATTGACCATTAGCAAGTACATGTGCTCTAATTTAACTCTCAATAGAAAGAAAGATGATCCCTTCTCCTCCGTCTTGGCACTACTTGATTTATTTCTCAATCTGCTCCAGGGAAAGGGACATGACACTCTTTTTGTTACTCTTTTGTTGGCAGAGTCTGGCTCTGTCATGCAGGCTGGAATGCAGTGTGCGATCTCGGCTCACTGCAACCTCTGCCTCCTGGGTTCAAGGGATTCTCTTGCTTCAGCTTCCCGAGTAGCTGGGGCTACAGGCGCATACCACCACGCCTGGCTAATTTTTCTGTTTTTGGTAGAGATGGTTTTTGCCATATTGGCCAGGCTGGTCTCAAACTCCTGATTTCAAGTGATCTGCCCGCCTTGGCCTCTCAAAGTGCTGGGATTACTGGCTTGAGCCACCTCCCCTAGCTGGGATGTGATATTCTTAAATTGGCTCGTGAAGACTCAAAGACTCCCTCTAGGACCAGGACTGACCTCTATGATTTGCTAGTAATGTGATCTGATCATCTTTCTGAAACTTAGTTTGTAATGCTAAAACATAGAAAAAGAGAAAGATTGACCCAGCCTCATGCCAAATGGTCATTCGCAGGCCTCTGATTGAAAGCAGCAGCTTGGGCTCCCTGGATTCAGCCTCCTTCCTAGGGGAATGTACCGGTGAGTCTCCCACCTTGCCAGGAATCCCAGAGCTAGAGTATCCAAAACTCCTGGGTCTCCGTGCGTGCCTGAGTGGCTGCTCTGCTGGGGCTCCACATAGCTCCGTGTATGGGCCCGGGGCCCTAGTAGCACGGGCTTATGAGGGAATCTTTTGATCTGCTGGTTGCAAAGATCCATGCATAGTTTCCTGGTCAGAATCATACAATCACTCCTCCCTTCCCTTGGCTGAGGATAGAAGTTCCTGTCGCTCTGTGCTGCTCCCGGTTGTGCTGTCGCCATATCTTGCTTTTCTTCGTTCTCTTTGGGTCAAGTTTTTACCTATGTCAGTCCGAATACAAGAACCTGGATTTTTCAGCTGAAAGTGCCAAATTCACTCTCCGCTTCATGAGGAATTATTCATGAGTACCACAGATCACATCTTTCTAAATGGCCATCCTGGCCCCTCCTGAGACTATTCTTTAGAATGAGAATGCTCCCAACACCCCTACCAGCAAATGCCATTTCTAGGCAGGATGGACTCAACTATTTATTGCAATTTGTATTTTAAAACAAAAAAATGCATAAAATAAAATAGAACAGAACAAACCTGGACTGAACTGAGTTGAGCTGAGTTGGACTGAGCTGAGTTGAGCTGGACTGGATTGGATTCTAGGGAGATTATATCACCAATGTCCTACCTGAATCAATAAGGTAAATGAGGGCACAAGCTTACATAACTTTCCTATGGTCACTTACTTTATTAGTTGGAAAAAAAAATCCTGCTTTTCTGAGCCCAGAAATGCACTCTTCCCACTATACTACTTCTCGTAATCATAATTTTTTGAGATTTAAAGCAATGGTTTTACTTGCTAGTTTTAGTTTAGTTTTATAATTAAATATAAATCACTGGAAGAAGGAGAAATGTAATATTTAAGAGGTTTTCTTCCCCCCCATGTAGGAAATCACTTTAGACATTTGGCCAAATTCACTTACTTTGGTTCATCAACTGGGCATATCATAATGTGGATTATGAAGAGACTGCCCAAGAGATCACAGACCCAGGATTAGCATTCAGCATTTCAAATGTATCTTTTAAATTAGGCATAATGAGAAAATTCAAACTTGTACTAAAGAAGAAGAATATAAAGCACCTGCATATGCCCATGACTCAGTTTCCACCATTACCAAAACATGGCCGGTTGTACTCCATCTATGTTCCTGCCTGGCCCTAGATTAATTTGCAGCAAATCTTAGACATCAAAGTATTTCAGTATGTATCTCCAAACATAAGGATTCTTTTTGTAATACAACCACAATATCATTGCCATTCTTTGAATACTAAAAATGACTTTAAATCATCAAATACTCTGTTTCATGTATTTCTAAGGCTTATTTAACTGAATTAGAAGAAAAATAAGGTCTTTTGCAATTGGTTATGTCTCTTTTTAAAAAACTGTTATTTTTCCCTCTTTCTTCCCTTGAAATTATTTAAGAGATGAGATCATGTGTTATTAATATTTCTTATGCCCTGGAATTTGTTGATTATGTCTCAGAATTAATATGCTGCTCTGTCCCCAGTATTTCCAATAGGATCTTTTATAGGTGGCAGTGTATAATTCCATTAGAACCCATGTAACCTTGTGTTGTCTCTTTTCATGATGTTAAAGTCATCAGTGATTGACATGATTTAGCTGCATCCACACCCAAATCTCATCTTGCATTCCCAAGTGTTGTAGGAGAGACCTGGTGGTAAGTAATTGAATCATGGGGGCAAGTCTTTCCCATGCTGTTCTCGTAATAGTGAGTAAGTTGCATGAGACGTCACAGTTTTAAAAAGAGGAATTCCCCTGCATAAGCTCTCTCTGTTTGCATGCTACCATCCATGTAAGATGTAACTTGCTCTTCCATGCCTTCTGTTGTAATTGTGAGGCTTCCCCAGCCATGTGTAACTTTATGTCCAAATAAACCTGTTTCTTTTGTAAATTGCCCACTCTATAGTATAGCTTAATCAGCAGCATGAAAACCAACTAATACAGTAAATTGGTACCAGTAGAGTGGGTACCAATTTACTGAATTGATACCCAAAAGTATGGAAGTAACTTTGGAACTGAGTAACAGGCAGAGGTTGGAACAGTTTGGAAGAATCAAAAAAAGACAGGAAAATGTGGGGAAGTTTGGATCTTCCTAGAGACTTGTTGAATACCTTTGACCAAAATGCTGATAATGATATGGACAATGAAATCCAGGCTGAGGTGCTCACAGACGAAGATGAGAAACTTGTTGGAAACTGGAGCAAAGGTGACTCCTGCTATGTTTTAGCAAAGAGATTGGCAGCATTTTGCCCTGTGCTAGAGATCTGTGGAAATTTTAACTTGGGAAAAATGATTTAGGGTATCTGGTGGAAGAAAGTTTTAAATAGCAAAGCATTCAAGAGATGACTTGAGTGCTGTTAAACAGCATTCTGTTTTATACGGGAAGCAGAGCATACAAGTTTAGAAAATCTGCAGTCTGACTATGCAATAGAAAAGAAAATCCCATTTTTTGAGGATAAATTCAAGACAGCTGCAGAAATTTGCACAAGTACAAGGAGCTAACTGTTAATCCCCAAGACAATGGGAAAAATTTCTCCAGGACATGTCAGAGGTCTACACAGCAGCCCCTCCTATCACAGGCCTAGAGGCCTAGGAGGAGAAAGTGGTTTCCTGGGCTAGGCCCAGCGTCCCTGTGCTGTTTGCAGCTTAGGGAGTTGATGCCCTGTGTGTCAGCCACTCCAAATATGGCTAAAAGGGGCCAATATTGAGCTCAGGATGTGGCTTCAAAGGGTGCAAGCCCCAAGCATTGGCAGCTTCCATGTAGTATTAACCCTGTGGATACACAGAAGTCAAGAATTAAGGTTTAGGAACCTCTGCCTAGATTTAAGAGGATGCATGAACTTCTGCCTGGATGTCCAGGCAGAAGTTTGTTGCAGAGGCAGGGCTCTCATGAAGAACTTCTGCTATGGCAGTGCAGAAGAGAAATGTGGGGTCAGTGCCCCTACACAGAGTCACTACTACCTCATGGAGCTGTGAGAAGAGGGCCACCATCCTTCAGACCCCAGAATTGTAGATCCACTGACAGCTTCTCCATGTGCCTAGAAAAGCTGCAGACACTCAATGCAACCTGGTGAAAGCAGCGGGAGGGAGGAGGAAGGGAGTGTCCTGCAAAACCACAGGGATACTGCTGCCCAAGATCATCGGAACCCACCTCTTGCATCGGTGTGACCTAGATGTGAGATGTGGAGTCAAAAGGGCCATTTTGTAGCTTTAATATTTGACTACCCCATGGATTTTGGACTTGCATGGGGCCTGTACTCCCTTTTTTTGGGGTCAATTTCTCCCATTTGGAATGGCTGCATTTACCCAATGCTTGCAGCCCCCATTGCATCTAGGAATTAGCTAACTTCCTTTTACAGACTCATAGGTGAAAGGGACTTACTTTGTCTTGCATGAAACTTTGGACTGTGACTTTTGAGTTAATGCTTAAATGAATTGAGATTCTGGGGGACTTTTGGGAAGGTGTGTTTGATTTTGAACTGAAAATATGAGATTTTGGAGTGCTCAGGGGCAGAATGATATGCTTTGGCTGTGTCCCCACCAGAATCTCATCTTGAATTCCCACATTGTAGGAGGGACCCTCAGTGGGAGATAATTGAATCATGGGGGCAAGTCTTTTCCCTGCTCTTCTTGTGATAGTGAATAGTCTTATGAATCTGATGGTTTTAAAAAGAGAAGTTACCCAGCACAAACTGTCTTTCCTTGCCTGCTGCCATCCATGTAAGATGAGACTTGCTGCTCCTTGCCTTCTACCAAGATTGTGAGGCTTACCCAGGCATGTGGAACTGTAAGTCCAATTGAACCTCTTTTTTTTTTTTTTTTTTTTTTTTGTAAATTGCTCAGTCTTGGGTAAATCTTTATCAGTAGCATGAAAACAGACAAATATAATGATCATTTCCTGAATCCATTAGTGATGGTATTCTAATTCTACCATTTTTCTACATTTATTAGATGAAATACAGATAGAAAAATTTCTTCTTGTCACTTAATCATTTTACAGGAAAAGCAGAACAAATGCTTGATATTTTCCTAATATATTGCAGGTATCTATGGCTAACACACCCCAAAACTTAGTGCCTTAAAACAATCCCAGGCAAGATGTGGCAGCTCATGTCTATAATCTCAACATTTTGAGTGGTTGAGGCTGAAGGATTGCTTGAGCTCAAGAGTTTCAGAACAGAATGGGTAATGTAGCAAGACCCTAACTCCCTAAAAAACAAACATTAGCCAGGCATAGTGGCTTGCACCTCCCATCTATTCAGGAGGCTAAAGTGGGGGTGACGTAACATTTTGCTTTCCCATCAGCAGTATATGACTACAAAGCTCCCACAACCTTACCAAATTTATTATGCTGTAAAACTTCTACATTTTTGCCAGTCTGATAGGTTATACTTTTAAAAAGTCTACCCTGTGCTTCCAAGAGTTACACTGAAAATAAGTTACCATCTTAACTGAAGAGAATTTAACATCTTGTGTTTAAAAAAAGAAAGGAAAATATTTTTTCTCCTCTTCTCATGACTATTCAGCAACAGGCATCTTCTTGCATTTTTATTGCACATTATCTAATTAAACAAACGTCCTGCAGTTAACAGAACAGAAAAAGAAGTTGTTTCTGGAATGCATTTGACTGGAATTTATCCTCATATACACACCTTGTCAAACAACTCCCAGTTTGAGATATTAGTTAGTAAAACTAAAATGACCCTGTGCTTGTGGCTAAATAGGCCGATTGTCATCCAGCCTCAAGGGGTGTGACCTTCTCCCTGCTTGGTGCACCTGAGTGAGTGTGCTGTAACCATTCGCAGGGACTGAACAACCTTCACCAGCCAGCTTCACAGCCTTTGCCTGACAAGTTAATTTTCTCCCATTTTACTACTTAACCTTCCCATAACCCCAATCTGTGCTAGGTTTGATGATCAGGACTGTAGTGACCCCCATAGTAATGCTGCTTTTCTACCTAGTTTGTCTTCCAATTTTAATGAATGAGAGAAGGAAGAGCAAGGATAGATGGAAAAACAGACATTTTTATTGCATGTATTTTTAGGTATTTAACAGCCATTCACCTCTTCTGCAGTGATATGAAGTCCCGAATTAAACTATAGTTTTCTATTTGTTTTCCTCTTCTGTTCTCTCCTTTTGCTGTCAGTTCAGCATTGTTTATTCCTGCTTTCCCATTCTTCTGTTCCCAGTTATGCTTAGGGAAAAATCTCCTTTTTCTGTATCTTCTTAAAAATTATTTTTTATTTTTAAGCTATTGAGTAAAATACTAGCTAAATGAGAATAAGCTAACTCATGTCTTGCTTTAATTGTTTAAAACAATAGAGAGCATTTCCTTAGGTATGAGCTATTTTAGGTTACACTTTTAAAATAGGAACATCCTTTTAAAAAGGTTATAGGAACTATGGATGCACATTATAATAAGAAACTGGAATTTGGGGGACAGAAAACACATTATCAAGGTTTATAACTCACTCATAATTCTTTTCTTTTTCTGTTTATAGGCATTTACTTTTTTAAAAAAAATTAAGTTCTGGGATACATGTGCAGAACGTTCAGGTTTGTTACATAGGTATACAGGTTACCATGGTGATTTGCTGCACCTACCAAGCCATAATCCAGGTTTTATGCCCCACATGCATTAGGTATTTTTCCTAATGTTTTCCCTCCCCTTGCCCCGCACCCTCTGGCCAGCCCCAATATGTGACATTCCTCTCCCTATGTCCATGTGTTCTTATTGTTCAACTCCCACTTATGAGTGAGAACATGTAGTGTTTGGTTTTCTGTTCCTATGTTACTTTTCTGAGGTTGAGTTTCCAGCTTCATCCATGTCCCTGCAAAGGATATGAACTCATCTTTTTTATGGCTGCATAGTTTTCCATAGTATATGTGTGTCACATTTTTTTGTATAGTCTATCATTGAGGGCATTTGGGTTGGTTCCAAGTCTTTGCTGTTGTAAATAGTGCTGCAATAAACATACGTGTAATTCTCACTGAATTCTAGACATCGAATTGAATGCTAGTTGTCCTGGAAGTAGTCTTTTCATATCTCATGGCATGCAACTTTTTGCTTCAAAAAATATAAAAGCTTTTTTTTTAATCGAATATGACAGGATTTGTCTGATGTCTTGTAGGTCAACAGATCATTTTTACATTTGGACAATATTGGTTGTAAATGAATTCAAGTAGAGAAATAGAAACAAAAGAATCCAAACTCTTTTTATAACAGGAGTTTGTGGATATGAAAAAGTGTTTCATACTTGCCTTGTTGCAAAACATTTTTTAATGACAAAAACAACCTACTGTATTCTGAAATTCTTAATTTAAAAAAACATTTAACCTTTCTTACAGTTTTATTGTCAAACATTGTTCAGCTAATCATATAAAGAAATGTCATTTACTATGTCATTTTATTAAAGGAAAACTTACGCTTTAACACATGTGCCTTTGAGGATGGGAGAATAGAGAATTGTTTTTTGCTTTTCATTTTTCCAGGATTTGAGGAATATATGTTTATGGCCTTTGAGGAATAAGCTTTATTTAGTTGGACAAGTGTCATCAACAACAGTATCAGTGAGGTGTTTGTTTTATGCCATATAGGTTTTTGTTTGTTTGTTTTTGCTCCTCTAGAGTCTGGCGGAGTATTTTATCTTTTCAAATCTATTTCATATAGTTAGATGAGGATAATGTATAAATAAAATAGGTCATTAAATTTGCGATTTATTTATTTTCTCACAGATTTGAAAATATTTGTAAACTATAACTAATTTCAGAGTAAGTTACATGTTTCTACTCCTTCTCTACCCTCTCCTCCGCTCTAGCAAACATACACACATACACAGACAGAAAAAATGGCATAACTGAGGCTAGCAATAGTGGCCTTGAAATAAATTGCAAGCTAAGAGCTTTAGCATTCAGTTAACTGAATGGTAAAATCTGTCTGTCTACCACATCAGTTATAACAAGTTAGGGGACTGGACCAGCGGCACCTGGAAAATGACCTTTCCAAAACACTGACAATCTCAACGTGACATTGTCACCCAGTGAGTAGCTTAAAATGTGAAAAAAAAAAAAAATTCTTGAAAACCTCTACGTATCTTTTATCTACTTATCTGCATCTTACATTTAACAGGCATCCAGAATGAATGCATACTTTACATTTTAAAGCTATTTTTTAAATGATGAATGAAATTGTTACAATACCTTGAGTCAAACTCAAACACTTGTAGAAAAATTATATTTACATAACATTTAATCTATATGCATGTTATAAAATCAGCTTGTGTGCAGAGACAACCAAATGACTATGGTACTTGCATGTTTGTTCTGTTTGGTAATGCAGTGGCTGCTCTCTTTTATGCCTTATGATGACTGGGATTACACTCCTACACAATAGTCCCTCCCCATTTTCCCTGCTGAGATACACATATATGTATACTTACACTCATTAGCTTATATTGATTTTGCTGTTATTGTTGCTCTCTGGTGTCTTAAGGATAGATTTTCTTCTCTTTCACACATGTATGTTCTGATTATGGTAGGTATACATTGATTAGAATTAACAGAAGACACTTGGATTTACAAATCCATATATTTTGGAGGGTTTTGTTTTAGCTTGTGGGACCAAAAAAGTAATACAAACATTGTAGCACTATCTTCCTGTGAATGGATGCAGATGTAATACCAAGAAAAGGAGATGAAGTACCTGGAGTAAAAACTTTCATGGAGACCTCTCAGTTGATGGTATAAAAATAAAAGTGATTTACAGAAAGTACTTTAACTCAAACATGTACACATTCCTCTAATAAATATTCATAAGATTTAATTTAATATTATTTCAATGCTTTTTAAATGGCCTCTTAGAACATAAGTTAATGAAGCTGTGAAACATGAATTCATTTCATCTAATCATGCATAACAACTCACATCTTTGAGCATTCCAATATGTTCTTCTGCAAAGTGTTAATTTCCTCACGTGCATTATCTCAATCTATTTTATTCATTTGCCTTTTATTCCCTCTATTTCCCCTTCTTTCACCTAAAAATCATAATTTATGTTTGCTTTTTAGGAGAAAGATTGCTCTTTGGACAGGTCAGAGAAAATATGGCAGATTTGCAGCTCATAGAAAAGATTAAATCATGTAACTTCAAAGATAATTTAAAGGCTGGTATAGTTCATGGTATTGAAGTGACAGAAGTCAGAAGATGGGTAGAAAAGATAGCAAGGCCTAAGCAATAGCCTGAAGGATCATCTAAATTCCAAAAACCATGATTGTGATTTTTATTTGGACCAATTAATCTGATAACTTCATATCTCAACTACTTCACTTATAACATAAATCTGTTTTCATAGTGTCAGTCCCTTGTTTTATGCCACAATGTCCTATTTTTCTTGCAAATGGTGACAATTTGTTACACTAGGTATCTAAAGATTTTCTCACATACAAATACATGTTAAATGGCATCTGTATTTTGATATGGGAAAATTCCATTCGATTGCATATTATTAGTTTTGCTCAAATGTTTAAGATTTCTAATGACAAATTTCTTTAAATTTAGTTTGTCTTCCTTTGCTTCTTGACAGTTCAGCAGATTGTAACAACAGAAGGCTCTCTTATCGTGGAGTATAAATAAATTAGAAATTTATATTAACACTGGCTTTTGTTTAAAAATTACTAATAAAACTGATTTCAAAGTATATGTTAAAATTTATTATGTTTTCTATATCTATAGAGTTTAAAGGATTTTTTTTATTATAGAATATCTGTCAATTCTTTGGATCATCTAGTTTTCATACTCTCATTTAGCATTAAAACATGTGGGAGAGAAGAAAACCCTCTTTTCATGTCACAGTCTGTACTTTTTTTTATAAAATCCTGAAGATAGAATTCAATAGAACATCTGCTATAGATGAGAATTTCTGTAAAGTAATGAATACTTTTGTTCTTCTTTTGTTATAAAAAGGTCATATTGATTTGTAGAGGGAATTATTTTATATTCCTTATATCATTAAGCATGTTTGAAAAATAAGAGGATATTAGTGTTCCTAACTGCTCCCAAAATTCAATGGAATAACCATCTTGCTGAGTACATTTTCCATTAGGCATGACCCAGCAGTTAAATGCAGTACTTCACTCTGAAAAGGCAGCCTACAGCCTGTGAGCATGTTCACCCAGGCAGAAAAAGCATAATTTATGCTGCTCAAGAAAGATTTTATTTGGTTTGATTACGTTGGACTCTCATTTGTGCAATTTAATCAAATATTTTAAAGAAGGATTAATTTTTTCTCAAATCAGCAGCTATGTCACTAGGCTAGCCCCTGAGTGTTTGGTTTGTTGGATTTCCAATAATGAGTCAGCTAGCTAGTTCTCATCCTTCTTTGTCTTTCAATACAGTGTATCTTTATCTCCCTCAGAGGGCAGCTATGTGTTGATAGCAAATATTTTCCTACAGTAAAACCTCACTTTTAATGTATTTGCTAATATGCTCTATTTCTTGATTTACTTTCTCAGTCTCTGTGTATACCATCTTTTGCAGTAGAAATTAACATAGCTTTTTATTGCAATACATTTCCTTATGTCATCTCAGCAACATAAAAGTTAAACAAAATTTTTTTTAAAACTATTTAAAAATTCCAACAGCCCTAAAAGTATCTCTTTTTCTAAATATTAAGGAAAGTAGTTCAGGCTTACCTTGGTCTAATTCCAAATCAAATTTTTAATCTATTTAAGTGTACCCTAATGTAATGATCTAGTTATCAATCCATCACTTGTGCATCTGCTTAGAAATGGGCAGGTGGTCCCTTTCAGAAATGCCATTAGATAATGATAATGATTGCAATTAGATGATAATGATCTTGGTCATTTACAACATGCTGAGTCGTTTGTATAAATGATTTTTTTATAAGTATGGTATGTAGTTGGTAGGGAATCAAAAGCTACTTCCTTCCTAGGTTACAATTCCTCTAAGTAGATGAGATGAGTTAGGCACATGTGTTTGAGAAAATTTCTTGCATTTTCCTATTTAATAAAGAGAAATTGTGTAATTCTTGCCAGGGTCATGTATGCTGGGGCAGGCTTATAACCAAATCCAACTGATACATCCACCTTCCATCCAGGCCTCTGCCATGTGCCTTCTTCCTGCTTTTCTGGAGAGTTTTGGTGACTACCCAAGCTCTGCTCATAATCATAAAACTCTGGCAGCCACTGCAACCCTTACAACCACTTCATCTGATCTTCTTGACCACAGAGACTGTGGTTTCCTCAATAGCTGCCCAGAGAATCCTGGTCATAAACCCAGATGTGCCCATGAGTTAACATGTTGTGGGCCAGATTTTGACCAATGAGGAACAAGAAGGAACAAGGAGCAAGCAAGTATATTTTCCTTCCTCCTCTCTTAAGGCTTCATGTATGACCCAGGAACCAATTGTGTTTTCCTGATAAGGCAGCTTGGCTTTGCCAGCTTGGCAATGCACTACCATGTCTCAGTTTTCCCTTCTTTCTTGTCTCAATTCCCTTTTTGTTTTTGTTTTTGCTTTTGTCTCCCCAGGATAATAAATCCCAATACAGTTTTAGCATATAAGTTCTGTCTCAAGCTATGTTTCTAGGAAATTCAGGCTCTGAGACTGAGCTCTTTAAATAACTGTTGACATGCGTTTCCCTTTGCTTATCCCAGAAATTATGACATTTGCCATTTTCCTAAAATGACTAACCCCAAACTCCTGGACTCCCCACCAGATATAAAATCAATTAACTGACATGGTCAAATAATTGGTTTTTGTCTAGTCTCTACACATTCCAAAATGAACTTCTGGGATGATAATGTAAGTCTAGAAGGTCATTTTAAATCTCTCATATATTATGAATTATAGCATGGCTATGTTACTCAGGTTACACATGATTTTGAAAAATCAATCTAAATTTTTAAATTGTTCCTCTTAAATATCCTTAGGAACTAAACATTAGAATAGCTCATATGCTTAAATGTGAATAAACAAATTTGTCAGCAAACTGCAATCATTTCTATAGGAAACAGTAACAGTATTTGTGAAAGGTGTACAAATAAATTAGTAAAATAAGAAAAGCAGGGTACATAAATTTAAGCAAGATATTTATCTAACTTCTCAATATATGTCTCCCAAATATATTTTCAAAAGGAAATGCAAGCTAGATAATAGGAAGATTAGATAGTATTTTGTGTACTTAGACATTAAAGGAGATTTTGTTATTAACATCCAAGTGTGCATGTTAATGTCAATGTTCTAATGGCTAAAATAAACACAACAGACATTGATTTCACACTTATGTAAGAGTCGAATATGAAAGCTCTAGGCTTGGGGATTGGGGAAATCCCTGCTTCACTCATTTATTCAGACATCCAGGCTGATGGAGACAGTGACAATGTCATCTTCTGGCTTCTGAGGTCACCCTGACATTAGCATCTAGCCACCAGAAAAGGAAAGAGAAGGTGTTTTATGACGTTAATCAATGTGTATCACTTCCGCACATGTTCCATTAACTAAATCTCAGACATATGGCTACACATAATTTCAAATAATATTTTCAAACACTTGGAAATTAGATGGGAAAATGAGATTGCCTTCTTAGAGTAAAACAATTGAATCAATATTTACCATAGGTTGCAGGTCTACCCCCAATTAAAAATAAAACTTGAATCAATAGGCTGCATTTTTTCCTAATGTAATATTAATTCCTAAGTTAAGCAAAATCAGGCAATGTTAGCATCTTAACGCTGTGCCACAATTTTAGTTGGGTCTCTTTCAGTTGCAAAGAATGGACACTCATTCAAGCTACTGCAATCGAAAGAAGCATATTATGCAGAAACATGGGACTAGAACTGGTACTGGAAAAAGCACCAAAGTCAGGAGAGCCCTACCAATGAATTGATCTATTTTTCTTTTGAAGCTCATGATTTTTTTTCTCTCATTGAATAGCTATATCTCTGCACATAATTGTTACTTGTTGTCCTCTGTAATGAGCCTCACAATGTGTCCCTCCTCATAGCTCTGGCTCCCCCTGGAGTCAATCTCCTTGGCCTTTAATATATTTTATGGCATCATTTCTGAGAATCTAAATTCCAAAGAGAAGAGTAAAGAGGCCCAGCTCATCTTTTTGAGTCAGGCCAAATCACTGGCTCTTTCATCTCAGACCAGGTGACAGCTCCGGGCCCAATTAGCTGTGGGCAGGTGTGGGTCACATATACACCTGGTGGTTTCTAGACAAGGAATTACAAGGGTGGAAGATGGGTCCATTAATTGACATGTTTAGCACAGGCACTGGATATGGTATGAATATATCTAAATAGCCTGAAAACCAAAGAATCAACATTCAAAGAGAACACATGTCCAATTGGATATTATATATTCATTACTCAGAGTAGAAAAATCCCTGACAAACAAACTTGGAGTTTTTTATTTCCATTGGCAAAGTAATCTGTACAGTAGAAAAATGTCCTGCAAGTTCTCTTAATGTAACAGGACTCTTAGCTGAAAGACTTTAAGTAGAGGTTTAAAATCTTTTTTCCAAAATTTTTTAATGTTAGATACATTTAGCATTATGCATTTTCAGATTTTAGATAGCCAAAATAGTCCAAATACTGTATATTATGCACCAACACCAGTAGGATCTCTGTGAGTGCTATGTAATCAAACATATTTGTATTTCTGTAGTAAAATAGTAAGTTTTGCAGGTCAGATTAGAATTTGCTTTTAAATGAGGTATTAATCTTTTTTCAATTTTCAGAGTATTTTTGTATTTTTTAATCACAAATGAGGGATTGTACACTTAACTTACCATCTCCATGTTAATACTTTATGTTTTTTCCAAGATCCTTAAATAGTCTCTGTTTGACTTTACATGTACCAGAAGAATCTTTTGATTGTTATTTAACTCCCTTTGTTGAATGATCATAAGAAAAAACAAATGGCACTATGTGAATATTCAGTATCCAGTAATTCTGACAGTTATTAATTAGTAGATGACAGTGACTTGCTTTCTTCTGTCAGTGGCAGTTTTGTGTATCAATTACTCACTGTGAGTCTTTCTCTCACAGTTCAATCATCCCAGATAATACTATGACCCATTTCCTTGGTCTCTGGATCTAACCAAAAGGCCTAGCATTTGGTTAACAACTTGAAGTCCTGTGGGTTAGATCTGGGTCTCTGCGATAATTGCTACCACCAGGTTTCCAAAGACAGCTTAGTGGCCGATATAACTACTATATTGAACAGTGACAACTCAACCATGAAAGAGCACTAGTAAGGTGATACACAACATAGATCTAAGAACTGAGCTCTATGCTAGTTTATACTTAAATTAGCAACAGCTTCTTTTTTTTAATTACTAATGGCAAGGGTTTCTGGTCAAGATGACAATGTATTTTTTAATTTTACTTTATTTTTCATTTCAATCGTTTTTGGGGTACAGGTGGCTTTTAGTTACATAAATACATTTTGTAGTGGTGATTTCTGGGATTTTGGTGCACCTATCACTCTAGTAGTTGTACACTGAACCCAGTATGTGGTCTTTTACCCCTCACCTTCCTCATCCTTCACCCACTGAGTCCCCAGAGTCCACTGTTTCATTCTTTTGCCTTTGCATCCTCATAGCTTAGTTCCCAGTTATATGTGAGAACATAAAATATTTGGTTTTCCATTTCTGAGTTACTTCACTTAGAATAATGGCCTTCAGCTCCATCCAAGTTGTTGCAAAATACATTATTTCATTCCCTTTTATAGCTAAGTAATATTTCATGGTGTATGTATACCACATTTTCTTTATCCAGTCAGGCCCTTAGATTGGTTCCACATATTTGCAATTGCAAACTGTGCTGCTATAAACATGCATGTACATGTGTCTTTTTCCTATACTACCTTCTTTTCCTTTGGGTAGATACCCAGTAGTGGGATTGCTTGATCAAATGGTAGTTCTGCTTTTAGTTCTTTAATGAATCTCCATACTGTTTTTTATAGTGGTTGTATTAGTTCACATTATCACCAGCAGTGTAAAAGTGTTCCCTTTTCACTGGATCCACAACAACTTTTTTTTATGGTCATTCTTGCAAGAGTAAGGTGGTATCTTATTGTGGTTTTCATTTGCATATCCTCTTTTGAAAATTATCTATTTATATCCTTTGCCTACTTTTGGATGAGATTATTTGTTTTTTTTCTTGCTGATCTGTTTGTGTTCCTTGTGGATTCTAGAAATTAGTCCTTTGTTGGATGCATAGTTTGTGAGTATTTTCTACCACCCTGAGGGTTGGATGACAACATAATATTACATGATACTCAATTACTCATTTCTTTTATGGAATACTTATGAAAACACAAAAAAGATGCAATATTTGATAACTAGAAACTAAACACTAGTTAACAATATGTCAAGATACTAGAAACAATTTTCTCTAACAAATGGCCACGTGGTGCTCTGATATAGAAAAGAGAAAACATGAAGAAATAATGCGGTGGATTTATACCCATACATGCTGAGTATTGGGAATTCAGAGGCAGAATTATTTTCAAAGACACCCTAACTTCTTATAATGAATACATATAATTATAAATCTAAATGAAATACAAAAATTTGTACATTAACTATTCCTAGGAAAAATAGCCAACACATTGAGGAACAAACCTCAAATTCTAATATATCTCAGTAGCTTTCCATGGCACCATAAACTTGAATAGGCATGAATGTAAATTTCTATGTTGCTTCAAAAATAAATGGCAAACATAATCAAACAGTTACAGAAGTTAAAAAATAAAAGTTACAAATGTTGACAGAAGCTTATAGAATAAGATCCTAGAACCTTCTTTCAGAACAAGCCTCTTTCACAATGTGTTTACTTAAGGAACAAGAGCAATACAAACTTAGGTTACAGAGCACTACTACCTAACTGACAAAGCAGATAATAGGTTCACTTTACTCCGCGGCATCAGGCCACTTTTGAAGAACTGTTTCTTGACTGGGATACTACATTTTAAGAAGGACTTTTTATGAACTATAGCATATTTCAAGAAATGTAATACAAATTGTGAAAATCCTGTGTGACAGCTGAGACTATTTTAAGTAGCAATGCACCCCACTAGTAATTAATGTTTTCTCAACAATTAGAGAGGCTGGGGGCTGGATCTTGACTCTACCTTCTTACCACCCAGGGAAGCTAGGAAGGGTTATTCCAATTCTCCATACCCAATTGCTTCACTGTTAAATTAGGACATCAATAGTATGCGCTGAACAAGAAGGATCATTGGGGAATTGTATGAACTAAACCATGCATAACATTTAAGATATTGCCAGGAATGTATTTAGCTCTCAGAAATATTAACTGTTACTACTATGCAAAGAAGAAACAGCTTTTTTTAAAGGAGAAATTAGACAAAATAGCTTCCATCTAATATTTGTCAGTCCATTGTGTAAGACAGTTAATATTATGTGTGACTAAGGAAAGAACTAGGATCACACAATGGCTTTTTGAGACATAGGTTTAATACAACACAGAAATAACAACATTCTAAAGACTGGACCTATCCAGAAATGGAAGGACATGGTGGGCTTATTGAACTAAAGTTACTATCAGAAGTATGAGTTAGATGCCTCTTGGTTAAAGGGATTTGATATGATTTGGCTGTGTCCCCACCCAAATCTCATCTTGAATTGTAGCTCTCATAACTCCCACCTGTTCTGGGAGGGACCTGGTAGGAGATAATTGAATCATAGGGACAGTTTCCCCCATTCTGTTCTCATGGCAATGAATACATCTCATGAGATATGGTGGTTTTATAAAGGGAAACCCCTTTCACTTGATTCTCATTCTCTCTTGTCAGACACCATGTAAAATGTGCCTTTCACCTCCCACCATAATTGTGAGGCCTCCCCAGCCCCGTGGAACTGTGAGTCCATTAAACCTCTTTTGATTTATAAATTACCCAATCTCATGTATGTCTTTAACAGCAGTGTTAAAATGAATAAATACAGTAAATTGATACCAATAGAGTGGGGCACTGCTGTAAAGATACTCAAAAATGTGGAAGCAACTTCAGAACTGGGTAACAGGCAGAGGTTGGAACAGTTTGGAGGAATCGGAAGAAGACAGGAAAACATGGGAAAGGTGGGACTTCCTAGAGACTTGCTGTATGGCTGATAATGATATGGACAATGAAATCCAGGTTGAAGTGGTCTCAGATGGAGATAAGAAACTTACTGGGAAATGGAGTAAAGGTGACTCCTGCTATGTAAGAGATTTATGAAACTTTGAACTTGTGAGGGATTATTTAGGGTATCTTGCAAAAGAAATTTCTAAGCAGCAAAGCATTCAAGAGGTGACTTGGGTGCTGTTAGAGGTATTCAGTTTTATAAGGGAAATAGAGCAAAAAGTCGGGAAAATTTGCAGCCTGATGATGCAACAGAAAAGAACTGATTTTTCTGAGGAGAAATTCAAGCCAGCTACATAAATTTGCATAAGTAATAAGAAGCCAAATTTTAATCACCAAGACAATGAGAAAAACGTCTCCAGGGCATGTCAGAGACTTCTGTGGCAGTCCCTCCTATCACAGGCCTGGAGGCCTAGGGAGAAAATATGGTCTCCTGGGCCAGTCCCAGGGCCCAACTGCTGTGTTCAGCCTAGGGACTTGGTGACCTGCATCCCAGCCATGCCAGCCATGGCGAAAAGGGCCCAAAGTACAGTTTGAGCCATAGCTTCAGAGGGTACAAGTCCCAAGCCTTGGCAGCTTCTACATGGTGTTGAGCTTGCAGGTAAACAGAAGCCAGAAAATGAAGTTTGGGTACTTCCACCTAGATTTCAAAGGACAAATGGAAATGCCTGGATGTAGTCTAGGCAGAAGTTTGCTGCAGGAGCATGGCCCTTGTGGAGTACCTTTGCTAGGGCAGTGTGGAAGAAAAATTGGGGTGTGAGCCTCCAGGCAGAGTCTCCTTGGGACACTATCTAATGGAGCTGTGAGAAGAGAGCCATCATTCTCCAGACCTCAAATTGGTAGATTTACTGACAGCTTGCACTGTGCACCTGAAAAAGCTGCAGAAACTCAACAGCAGCCCATGAAAGCAGCTGGGAAGGAGACTGTACCCTGCAAAGGCACAGGGGTGGAGTTGACTAAGACCATGAGAACCCACCTCTTGCATCAGTGTGACTCAGATGTGAGACATCAAGTCAATGGAGATCACTTTGTAGGTTTACTGCCCTGATGGATTTTGGACTTGCATGGGGTCTGTAGCCCCTTTGTTTGGTCAATTTCTCCCATTTGGATTTTTTTTTTTTTTTTTCGAGACACAGTCTCAGTGTCACCCAGGTTAGAGTGCAGTGGCATGATCTTGGCTCAGTGCAACCTCCCCTCCTGGGTTTAAGCAATTCTCATACCTCAGCCTCCTGAGTAGCTGGGCTTACAGGCACTCGCCACCACACCCTACTAATTTTTGTATTTTTATTAGAGACAAGGTTTTGTCAGGTTGGCCGCTGGCCTCAAACTCCTGGCCTCAGGTTAAATGCCATTTTGGCCTCCCAAAGTGCTGAGATTACAGGCGCGAGCCACCACACCTGGCCTGGAATGGCTGTATTTATTCAATGCCTGTACCCCCAGTGCATTTAGGAAGTAACTAACTTGCTTGGATATTACAGGTTACTAGATGGAAGGGACTTGCTTTGTCTCAGATGAGACTTTGGACTGTGGACTTTTGAGTTAATGCTGAAATGAGCTAAGACTTTTGGGGACTATTAGGAAAGCATGATTGGTTTTGAAATGTTAGCACATGAGATTTGGGAGGGCCAGGGGCAAAATGGTATGGTTTGGCTGTGTCCCCATGCAAATACCATCTTGAATTATAGCTTCCATAATTCCCACATGTTGTGGGAAGGACTCAATGGGAGATAATTGAATTATAGGGGCAGTTTCTCCCATACTGTTCTCATGGTAGGGATTAAGTCTCAAGAGATCTGATGGTTTTATAAGGGGAAACTCTTTCACTTGGTTCTCATTCTCTCTTGTCTGCTGCCATATAAGATGCAACTTTTGCCTCCTGCCATGATTGTGAGGCCTCCTAAACCATGTGGAAGTGTGAGCCCATTAAACCTCTTTTTCTTTATAATTACCCAATCTCAGGTATGTCTTTATCAGCAGCATGAAAATAGACTAATACAGGATTGAAAAAGGAATTTCTTCCTAAGAAGCCTGAACTTCCATATGACTAATTAACATTTGTCCTTTCCAAATACATTGCAAATTCTTTTCCAAGAAAGGGACATGTCTCTGTATTTTCATATATTTCCATATAAAAGTAATACTTAAGAAAACAAATTCTTGTTAAATATTCAATTTAAAAGTCAAGTATCCCTTGAAATGGCCACATTTGTTTGGATGGAACAGCAGTCTGATAAATGAGGGCATCACTATATTTTGTCCATTCTGTTACATATTTTTCATGTTAAGACTTTCGAAATTTATAGTCTTTTCATTTATGGTACATAAAATGATGGTCCATTTTACAATGATGGCATCTTAGATTGATGAAATCTGATATTTAGTGCATCTGTGATGTACCAGGCTCTAAGTACTTTATAGGCATTATCACATTTAATGATCATGTGCTAAAGAATCAGTGTGCCTCTCCAAAATTTATATGTTGAAATCTTATTTGGAGGAGGGACTTCTGGGAGTTAATTAGGTCAGAGCCCTCATAAGTGGCATTAGTTCCCTTATAAAAGAGACTCCAGAGAGCTCCCTCACCTCTTCTGTCATGTGAGAACACAGAAGACAGACATTTATGAACCAGAAAGCAGGTCTCTACTAGACATTGGATGTGCCAGAGCCTTGATCTTCAGCCTGTCCAGCCTCCAGAACTGTGAGAAATGAATGTTTGGCTGAGCTGCCCATTCTGTAGTATTTTTGTTACAGCAGCCCAAACAGACTAAGACACTCTGTAACCAAGGGTGGGTATTCTTGTCGCCATTTTGTAGGTCTGATTTAAAGAAAAATGTCTGTGCTCACATAGCTAGTAAAGATGGAGTCAGTTCAGCTGACATGTCTGATTGGAAAGTTCATGCTATTAGTTCACTGGCATGCTCTTCTAAGGAAGATTTGGATAATTTTTTTTGTTTTCTAAGAAGAAAAATTTTAACGTCTCAGAGATGCTTCTATTTATTTATTAATGCTTCTCATGCTCCTTGTTTATCCCTCTGCTGGTCAAATCCTGCAGCCTCAGAGCCATACTGTACTGGCAGCAGATGTATCATTTAGTGTTGATTCTCAGAGCTAATCTAACATTAGAACGCAATTTAATATTGAGGTGTGTCTAAGAAGCCAGAACACTGTCGGGGAAGATTGTCTTCTTTTTCAAAATGGGATATAATGTCTATTTCATTCCATTTTGTATATTTTTATATAGACTAAAGTTCCTGACAGTATTCTCTATGAAGAAAAACATAAAAATTATTTACCCATTTAAATAATTTTATATCTTAACAAAATAATTTTACCACAGCCTTAAAATGTCCAAACTGATGAGATAACTTTACCACAGAATGTTACAATGAATTAGAAATAACTTTTTTAAAAGTTTGTATTCACATGACAATTTTTAAAACTATTACTAAACCTCAATATTTTGGGAAATATTCAAAATCATAACAGAGGCAACAGGACTGATGATTAAGTGCCTCACTACACTACCTTAATATTTGTTACGGTAAGAACCATGACATTCTTATTTTTACAGCTATCATAATATCAAACTGAAGCAATAGCAAATACACTAAACTAGATTGAGAACCAAAATGAAGAGCTCAAGAAAAAAATATCACAAGAGTGTTACTAATAAGAATCTATTTGGTGAAGTTACAACATATCTATTACTGTTTCAACATGCACAATCATTACATTCTAGGTTGTTCCCAAATTACTAATTCAAAACATATTGAAGGACTGAAAATGAATGCACACTAATGGCAATTCAATATGAAGTGAACAAAATACAATATTGTCAATTTTAGTGGTCTCTTATGTTCACTTTAGTTACTCCAGATGAAATGTACACTGTCAAAATGCTAACCAGTCTTGAAATAAGAACTCAGCCTTTATTTCCCTATCCCATGATTGCTCCCTTGGTCCCACATCAAGTTCTAATTTAGGAGTCTTTTCTTTCAGAGATTCTCCCTAATCACTGGGAGCCAGAATGATGCCACTCTGTTGTCAACAACTTGAACTTGTAAAAAGACTTTCCAGTCTTATAAAACTCTACAGGTACTATATACATATGGAGAGATTTTATAGAAAATACACATTAATTATCCCATTCTGATTCACCCAAAAGCATTGTCTTGTAAATCTTCCCATAGCAGTCCATAAATTCAATCTCCTTTTTTAAATTGCCCCGAAGTATTCTATGGTATGAATGTACCATAATTTATCTAACAATCAATCAATAAATAAATACAAAATAATTTAGGTTGTTTCCATTTCCCTTTTGTTTTTATATTTCAAATAATATAGAGAACATTTTTGGACAAGATACATTGTATATTACAGGAATTTCTCTAGAGTAGATACTTTAGAATAATTATTGGAAATCATAGATGTTTACAGTTTTTTCCCAGAAACTATCCAATTGCTATGCAAAACTGCTATATTTTGGTTGGGCATGGTGATTTATGCCTATAATCCCAGCATTTTGAGAGGCCAAGGTTGGAGGATTGCTTGAGCCCAGAAATTTGAAACTCTGTCTCTACAAAAAATACAAAAATTAGCTTGGTATGGTGGTGCGTGTGTAGAGTCCCAGCTACTTGAGAGGCTGAGGTAGAAGAATTGCTTGAGCCCAGGAGATTGAGGCTACTGTGAGCAGCACTGCTCTCCAGCCTGGTTGACAGAGTGAGACCCTGTCTCAAATAATAATAATAATAATAATTGCTATGCCTTTAGTCAGCCATCAGCAACATAAAGAGTACTTGTTTCCTCACACAATCATTAACATTTTGTACTTAAAAACTAAATTTGATGACAGTCTGATCAGTGAAAATGTATCTCATTATTTTAATTTTCCTTTTCCTGATTGCAGGTAAGTAAAAGTGATCTTTTCAGGTATGTATTGACTTAACTTTTCTCATATGACTTTTGACCATTCATATGTTTGCTTATTTTTTAGATATTTGTTGAACTTCATTTTGTGTTGTGTGCTGTCATGTCTTCTATCATCTTGCCACTTATTCTCTAATTTTGTGGTATAGCTTGTCTTTGGAAATATTTTACATGATCAAATTTATCAATTTTATTCATGGATTTTTCCTTATCTTTTTTCAAGAATGTCTTTCCTGCTGTAAGGTCACAGACACATTTTTCTGTTTTTCTTATTTTTATGTTTTTCTTTTCTTTTCTTTTTTGCAAATAGCAAGTAGCTTTTATTTCTACATATAGATATTAGGTCCATCTGGAATACATTTTTGAGACTCTTCAAAGGTAGGAATCCAAGTATTTTTTTTTCCAAATGGATAGAAAATTATCTCAACTCCATTTATTAAATAGTTTATTATTAACTGATCTGAAAAAGACATTTTTGGTATATTAGCTTTGTATATGTCAATTTCTGGATCAGCTGTGTTCCATTTAATATCTCAACTTTTCTATTATATTTTTCAATTATGTTTTAATATCTGATATGACATCTGTTATCATTCTTCATTAAAAATGTTTTTACTGTTGTGTTATTTTTCTTCTTCATGTGAACTTTAGAGTTGACTTTCAGAGATACCATATTCACTGATCAGACTTTCAGGTTCCATAAAAAATATTGATGGAAATTCCATTACTATTATATTAATGTTAAAGATTAGTTTGAAAATTAAAATTTTGGACTACTAAGATGTTACATTCTTGAACATGTTATATTTCTTCATTTATTCAGATCTTCTGTTAGTTCTTCTAGCTTTAAGGTTTTATGTTTTCAGCATTAAGTCTGTGCACAAGGTTTCTTCTTACAATTTTATGATTTATATTCTTATTTGAATATTTTCTATTTGTAAATATAATGATTTTTATACTTTAATTTTATATAACATCACTTTGCTGATCTATTTTACTGTATCTTCAATTATATTTTGTTGATTGTGTTGGGTTTTTCTAGGTAAAGAATAATATTGTTCACATAGAAAGATGCCTTCATATTTTTCTCTCCAATATTTATATTTCATTTTTTATTGTTCCTATTGCAGGTCTAGAGCCTCAAGTAAAATACTGTAGGATAGAATACATTTCTTGTACGTGAATTTATAAGGTTCTCGTAGCTTTGAGATGTGTTATATGCAGTACTTGAGTGCATTGCTGATGCTAGTGCCAAATCCTAACTTTATATCCCGACTTCACCAATTACTAGCTGTGTGACCTTCAGCAAGTTTTAAGCTCCCTGTGCCTCAAGAATAATAATGCCTATTTTATAGTATTGTTGTGAGGATTAAGTGAGTGAATATATGAACACTGCTTATAACAGTGCATGGCACATGTGCTATGTAAATGTTAACTATTATTATTCCTATTTTGACATTAAATATGTTGTTTGATATGAGTTAATGCCCTCAGGTCTAGACACAAATCTCTGAAATTTGGACTATGTATTGTCAAATATTAGCAGAAAGAATTGCATAGCATTAACATTAGGCTTCAAAGAGTATTAATGTCTTAAATAGAATGCATTGAAGTAATTTGGAGGAGGAATCTAAAAGAAAAGGAAGAAAGGGAGCATCTGTTCATTGAATACCAGATATCATCTGAAACTGCCTGAGATTGACTCAGTTATCCCTCATAGCTCTTTAAGATACAGAGCCACAATATGACTTTTAAAATGGAAGGTGAGGTTAGGCAACTTGACCAAGGTTAGACGCAAAGTTTGATGCAATATTTAAATTCTGGTTGCAGTTCTACAGACGAAGTAAACTTCCAGGATTTGCATCTTCTACCAACTTTGCAGATGGCTTTAGACCTGTGGATCTTTTTTTTCCCTTCATGTTTATTTTAGGAAGACTGGAGAAGAAAAGGCAGAGGTGGTCTTCCTATTAAAATGTAAGCTCCCTGCAAGAAAAATTTAAGTGGCTCTCAAAATGCAGTACCCACAATAGTATAAGATGTGTAGTAAAACCTTAAAATACTTACAAAAATTTTTGGTTGAGAAGGACACATACATGTTTATGTCACTCACACTGAGGATTCTCATATTAAGTTACCAAAACAATATTACATCATTTTCATTTTCAAAGATTATTTCTCTATAATTTTCATCTTGATAACAGTTTTATATTCTTCAGCTCTGAGTAGACAGGAAAGCTATCAAAAACACAGGCACCAGACAAGAAAATTTTCTGAGCTTAAAACTTGAAATTTGCAATTATATGTAGATTCACCTTGATTTTCCAGGGGGTTCACATCCCTGTTTATAGCAGAAAAACAGCAGTTGATTCTTTTTGGAAATGATTTCTTAAAGTTCTTTTTGTTTAAAAAAGATTAAGTTAATACATAATATTGGAATGATATTAAATAACATTCTAGCCAAGTGCTTTTTATGTATTTAATAATAAAATATCAGTTACATCTGTTGATAACTATAAATCATTGAGATTGATATATTTAGTTATTCCAAGTATATATAGGAAAAAAAAAACTGAAGCACAGAATTGTTAAATGGTTTCCCCAAGGAAATTTAGCAAGTAAATGGCTAGTGCAATTCAAACCCAGTGAGCTGACTCCAGAATTCTCATTCTTAACCACCATGTTGTATTGCCTTACATAATACTTAAAATAGCTTCATTATGTTAACTGTTAAATAAATGCTTAACAAGTAGAGAGATGTATCTCACATCATTACTAGTGATTCTACATTTGCTTCCAGAAGTCTGGCTAAAAATCTGGAGAGAAACACATTACTCTGCATTTCTGTATATGCACAGCAGATTTACAGCAGATATTGTTAATACATTAAATTGTACTTTGAAGGACTTTCATATAAACCTCAACTTCCCTCAACTTCCACCTTTAGTAATCCTCATTAAAAAAAAAAAAAAGATGAAGTCATTTATGCATTTTTAGTTTTAGTATATTCAATGTATTGTCTGGCTAGTGTGTTCATTGCCTTACATAATGACATTTCTTCAAAGCATGTATGTGCTGCTGCTTTACTTTGCATGGAGGAAATTGAATTGAATCCCCTCCTTGGAGTGAACAATCACTTGGCAGCATAAGTTATTTTAATGGACATCTCGTTACACTGAGCCTTTGCCATCTGTTTCACCCTCTAATTACAAATGCAGAAAGAACACAATTCACAATTGTGCCTGTAAAGGAAAGTATAAGGGACCTAAATGCAGGTTTATATCACTGCATCTGCTCAGTGTTTTTAAATACAGGAGGAACAAGAGGGCACTCAACTTTTCTTTCCCTTCTAGATCCAATTAGCATAGACAAGTAAGAATTCACAGCACTAAGTCACCAAGATTGGCTCATCTAGCGAAAATTGGAAAACTACCATATTAACCTAGATCTATGCTTCACTTTGCATTCAATTGTTTTTCTCCGATACCAGCAATAGTACAGAAATTAGAATTATTTTTAGAGACTAGGCAGGACATTCACATGAATTTAATTAGATGAATAGCTCAATGACAAGTGTGATTCAGAATCAGGACCCTTGCCATGTAGGTGGAATTAATTTAGTCAAGAGAAAATGCAAAAGTGTTTTCTTACCTGTTCATAATGTTTTGATAATGCTCACAAACCTATGGATGGGGAGGAATCTTAAATCTAGGTCATTTGGTAACCGAGTAATGTTGCTTCCTGGCCCTGGTGCCTAAAGCTAAAAGTTAGATTCACACTTTAACAAGGAAAAGATGTTAAAGAAACCAGATTGCGTATGCATAACTGGGCTTCAGATTTTGTAGGTTCGATTTATTACAGCAGTATCTTGTGTCTGGTGGCTTAAATGTCTTTTCTTCTTAATAATGACAGCTGCATTCTCTTGATACATCAGTTAGCCCTGAAATGCAGAATTTTCTCATACCCATAACCAGTGCAGCTATTATCAATGTCAAATCCATTCTAAATATACTGAGCTATGTAGAAATAATTTAAATTACTCAAGCATATGGGTACTCATCACTAAGGCACTAGGGTATCTCATTTATTTGGTACCACTAGAATGATATCATAGAACACCGTAACCTGGTGGCAATTCCATCCTCTAAGAAATACACACTGGGAGATTCTCAGTAAAGCATAGAGAAATAGCAATTATAATTTTTTCATGGTTGCACTAAAATTAAAACCCATAAAATCACCAAAGATCAGGGAAATAACCAAAATTGAATAATAACTTGTGCCCATAAACACAAATTTTAATATGCTGTCATATTCATGTTCTGACTGAACAAAGGAGGAAAAAGAAAAATAATAATTCTTTTTACCTAAAAGCTAAGGATTTATTTTTCTTTTTTCTCTTACACATAAATGCATCCTCCTTTTAAATCCCTCATATATAACAGGGTCGCTCTGCTTATGGGCCACTAATGTGGAGATTATTAGCCCATATTCCCCAGGTGTTATCTAGGGCAGTGATGCTGTAATATGGAGATGGCAGCAGTACATTGACCCTGTTAAAAATAGTAGTTCAGTGATTTACAAGACATGTCACAGTGAAATCAGCTGAATTCATTGTCTCATTAGATAATGCAAACAGGGTTAAAATATTATCCTCCAGTGCTTTGAGCTTTCATTGTCCCCATTACAGCTATGTTATTGGGGCTTCAAAAGTCATATGCAGGTATAGCTAATTGATTTTATTAAAACAGAATATCAAACTCTTAGTTTTTATGTTACTTGTGCAATAGGATCAGAAATCAATTGAGTGCATTTCATTTATTTGCAGAAAATTTACATGCAGTATGTTTTCTCTTTTTCCAACTTATCCAAATTGACATTCATGACTTCTTCCCAGTAAATCTAACATCCATTTTAGTCGTAAATGCAGTCTGCTTATCCACCCTTAATTCACCACCCCAGCCTGCAGGCTAATCTCTCTGCACAGCAAGATCCCTGCCCAGAAAGTTCACTTTGTGGCCTGGAAAAAAAGTTTATTACTGAAAACGATAAGGGAGATCTTCCTTTCCTCATATCCTGAAAATGTACAAAATGATGATGATGAAGCAGCAGCAACACTTTCAAAACGCAGATGAAAGGTCACTTCTATTAAGTTTGTCCTGCTTAACAGATGAATAGATGCATGAATCATGAATCACTTTATTTTTGTGACTGTCAAAAGTATATTTTAGATCATAGTACTATTTTGTTTAAAATTCTTCAACAGCTTCTCACTGTAACCCAAAAGCAAATATAAACTACTAGGCTGAATTCTCTGATTTTGTCTCCCTCTATTCTTATCCCTTTCAATACTCTCCAGCCACATTGGTCTTTGTACCTTAAACATGTCAAGTTTTTCTCTCTTGAGTTTTCATACTTATTATTTGCTTCATAACACTCTTTCCCAAAATTTTTGCCCTCTATCATTCTCTTATAAATCAACTGATAACTCAGAGAGCATTTGCTAATAAATCTATCTACAAAGCAGCCCTCCAGTCTCTATAATATTATTTTATCTTCATCATTGCACAGCACCTAAAAGTGTTCTTTTTTATTTGATTACATGCTTATTCTGTCTTTTTCCTGGCTAGAGCATCAACTGTTTAGGATAGGAACTCTGCTCCAGTAGCGCTAATGATTAGCAGGTGTTCTATATGCATTTGCTTATTAATTGTTGATTTACCCCACAATACTACCACTACCCTGATGCTTTCCTCCCGTTATTTTCTTAGTTGTACTGAAAATCATCCAGTAAGTGGCTACACTGAGATAAAAATCCAGACTGAATCTAGAGTACTGACTCTTAAAGATAACATTATGGCACATTTTTAAGAGTTATACAAGGGAAATGGAGTGAATATTGCAATATATGTGTCCATCAGCACTGTCCCACTGAATTTTCTGCAATGATGAAAATGTTCTATTAATCCAGCTGTCTAATACAGTAGCCATTAACATATGTGGCTATTGAGCACTTGAAATGTGGCTAGTGAAACAGTAGAAATTGGGTTCTTTGGCTGTAGGCCCCTATTTACATAAATATTAGGGCATCTGAAAGCAAAAGCACTAATGAATATTTCTCAGGGTTAAACAGTACTCTACAGAATAAATAATAATAGAGACATAAGGAATATAATATAGTCTCTAAATTAGAGAACCAATCATTTAGACTTTAAATGCTAAATTTGGGTTGATAAAAATCACTGGTTCTATTTGAACCGTGATCTCCTTTCTCCTCTTCAAATTTGGCTGCTTTTCATTACTAGAATCTAGGTTATAAAAGTTGTTTACTATTTCTATAACCTGAGTTTTTATATTACAAAATAGTATTAGACTGTCAAGATCATTAGTCAATTTTTATGTCAGCGACATTAGAGAATGCTTGACATTTCTATATTACCAGGAAAAAAAGGTAAATTAATTTTTTAATAAAATAAGAACAGGAAGAAGGAATTTTATTTTTAAATAGACATTGTTAAATAATTTTTATTCAGTATTTGTTGATAATAAAATCATTTAAGCAAATATATTCAATAGTTATCTGTAAAAAGTGGACATTCTTTGGAATTCTTTTTTACGCAATTACTTTGAATCAACCTTTAATGATTATTTTTTAATGCTAATATGTTCTTATCGCATGTCCAGCAGGTGGCACCCTTTCTTTTGAATTAAGAACCCAATAGAATAAAAGTAGGGATGAATGGCTGGATGAGCTTAAAAAAAAAAAAAAAAAAAAAAAACCATCATTCTAAAATGCTCTGTGCATTTTCAGCTAAATGGTGAAATGAGTATCTGGTCTTCCAATCCAGCAGATTTTGCAAGACTTGAAGCTGAAGCAATGTCTTGTTGTTGACAATAATACAGGTCACCAGGACGCCTGGGAAAAGGGAATAACTAGGTTGTCTGGTCTGACAGGAAATTATTGCAGAGCTCTGTTCTGTTTTCAGTGCCTCAGGCCACAGGACAAATTTGTAGCTGATCTGGGAGTAAGTTCAAGAGTCAAGATGATGCCAAAATATAATTTTTTTCATCAAACCTCTCCTGAAGCTGTAAGAAAATAACAGTGATTTAAGCTTTTCATCTCTTTTCATTATCCATTTTTAATGTCATGGAGACATGACAATAAGCAGCAAAATAAATATATATAAAGAGATTAAAAAATAGCAAAGTGAGTGCCACATACTGCCTTTTGAAGAGTTTAAAGCACATTTATGAATATCATCTCATACTGAGAGATGATATTTAATTTTTGAAAGCCTCACCAAGTAACTTCAACAATATTTGAAATATATAAAATTTGTTATTTTTTCTATCTAAAAAAAAATTGACATTCTACTCGTTTTTTCTTTCTTATTGTCCCTATTTTAAACTTGGTTGGGCTGTAGTTTATCTTTCAGAAGGAGAGGTGCATCTATATTTCCACTTTTATAAGGGTTTTTTGTTTTGTTCTTAACACCCCAGATTTCATATTTGTTTCATTGTGTCTATCTCATTCCTAAAACACTCTTTTTAGAATAAGAGAAGGTAAAAATCAATAATTCAACCATTGTGGTTAGATGGCCTACCAGCCTTCAATTCCCAACACATTGATCACACAAATCCCTTTCTTCATGTACTTAGCTTTTTTTTTTATTATTGCTCACTAGACCATAACATTGAGGTCCCCCAGGCAAGAGATATGTTTTACTCATTGTTATTCTACCCACAATGTCCAGCGTAAGACTTCACATGGTAGGCATTTATGCAACATTTATTTAATGATTGAGCAAATTAATGAATGAATTAAATCAAACTTTATGTTCTTTTGGGTTTATGCCGTGTAAAGTTTCTAAAATTTTTTCCAGTAATATATAGGAACTCATTTCCATACTTCAGTAGTTAACATTCCTAATATTAAATATTTCTGTTAATGTTAACTCCAATTTTTTTCCAATAACACTAATGCCCAATGCTCTTAACTTTTTCTAGTCACCCCTTTATTAAAAAAACTTCATGAAGCAAGTAAATACATGTTTCATGTCAGTTATACCACATCTTACACTACTCCTTGTCACAGACTGGTTCCACATGGCTGCTGGGAGAAGAAAAGAGCAGACAGGGTAGTGAAAGATGTCTTCTATTACATATCCCAACAGCCGAGTACCATAGGACATGCTGCAGCGTCGGAGGGACCCAAATTCTGTGTTAAGTCAGGAGTTCAGATACAAGTTTCTGTAAATACAAAACAGATTTTTAAAATTATACTTTAAGTTCTGGGATACATCTGCAAAATGTGCAGGTTTTTTACATAGGAATACATGGTGGTTTGCTGCACCCATTACCCTGTCATCTACATCAGGTATTTCTCCTAATGCTTTCCCTCCCCTAGCCCCCCAGGCCCCAACAGGCCTTGGCATGTGATGTTCTCCTCTGTGTATCCATGTATTCCCATTGTTCAACACCCACTTAAGAGTAAGAAGATGCGACATTTGGTTTTCTGTTCCTGTGTTAGTTTGCTGAGAATGATGGTTTCTAGCTTCATCCATGTCCCTGCAAAGGATATGAACTCATCTTTTTTAGGGCTGCACAGTATTTAATGATTTATATGTGCCACAGTTTCTTTATCTAGTCTATCATTGATGGGCATTTCGGTTGGTTCTAAGTCTTTGCTATTGTAAGTAGCACTGCGATAAACATACATGTGCATGTGTCTTTATAGTCGAATGATTTATAATACTTTGGGTATATAACCAGAAATGAAATTGATGGCTCAAATGGTATTTTCAGTTCTAGATTCTTGAGGAATCGGCTTCCACAATGGTTGAACTTATTTACACTCCCAATAACAGTGTAAAAGCGTTCCTATTTCTCCACATCCTCTCTAGCATCTGTTGTTTCCTGACTTTTTAATGACCGCCATTCTAACTGGTGTGAGATGGTATCTCATTGTGGTTTTGATTTGCATTTCTCTAATGATCAGTGATGATGAACTTTTTTCATATGTTCGTTAGCCACATAAATGTCTTCTTTTGAGTAGTTTCTGTTCCTGTTCTTCACCGTCTTATTGATGAGACTGTTTCTTATAAATTTGTTAAGTTCCTTGTAGATTCAGGATATTAGCCCTTTAGATCTAATTTATCCTTTAGATTCAGGATATTAAATGGATAGATTGCAAGAGTTTTCTCCCATTCTATAGGTCGTCTGTTCATTCTGATGATAGTTCTTTTGCTGGGCAGAAGCTCTTTAGTTTAATTAGATGCCATTTGTCAGTTTTGGCTTTTGTTACCATTGCTTTTGATGTTTAGTCATGAAGTTTTTGACGAGGCCTATGTCCAGAATGGTATTGCCTAAGTTTTCATCTAGGGTTTTTATGATTTTAGGTCTTACATTCAAGTCTTTAATCTATCTTGAGTTAATTTTTATATAAGGTATATGGAAGGGGTCTAATTTCAGTTTTCTGCATATGGCTAGCCAGTTTTCCCAACACCATTTATTAAATAGAGAATCTTTTCCCCATTGCTTGTTTTTGTCAGATTAGTCAAAGATGAGATGGTTGTAGATGTGTGGCATTAATTCTGAGGCCTCTGTTCTGTTCCATTGGTCTATCTCTCTGTTTTGATACCAGTACCATAATATTTTGGTTACTGTAGCCTTGTAGTATAGTTTGACCACCATGATCAAGTTGGCTTCATCCCTGGGATGCAAGGCTGGGCATTTAGTGCTATAAATTTCCCTCTAGACACTGCACATCTTGCATGGCAGCAGGCAAGAGGAATGAGAACCGAGCAAAAGGTGTTCTTATGAAATCAGCAGATCTTGTGAGACTTATTCACTGTGTCAAGAACAGTATGGGGAAACCGCCACCATGATTCATTTATCTCCCAGCAGATCCCTCCCACAACATGTGGGAATTATGGGACCTACAATTCAAGATGGGTGGAGATAAAGCCAAACCATATCATGTATATTAAGATTTCCCTTAATATATTCAAGATATGTATGTTTTTATTATAATGCATTACTAATATTAATAGGTACCTTCCTCTTTATTAATTTACAGCAAGAAAATTATATATATTAATGATAAAGCTGTATAAACTTCACTGGGTATAATCGTGCTAGTAATAAAGACTCATTCATTTTGAAACTAATCATATGTTTTAGTTGCAATGCTGAGGTCACTAGCACAGTGCTTTTATGTTGATTCAATCACTTTGTCATTGTTAGTTCACCTAAACTTCCATCCATGTGACAATAATAGAAGAAAAAAAAAACCTTTTCCAAGTGATTTGAGTAAAAGTTATAGGATAGATCTTTACTTGTTTTACCCATGACTGAATGATACTAAAAAAGAAATCTTTTTACATGACTTAAACTGGTTTTATTATGAAATGTTTACCCATTGACTTAAATGTTTTAGGTAGAAGTCAATATGGAAAATTGTATATTTTTAAGTCACTATAAATGTTCATGTGTCTTTTAGCATAAATAAGAAGTATAGTTTTACAAATGTTATATTTAATATGTCACATAATTTTTAAAATGTATGTTGACATTCAGTCAGAAAACTTTGAGTTGTTTCTAGAATCTGTTACAATTTAGTTGTGTGGCCTTTACTAATTTACTTAATATCTCTGAGTCTCAATTACTTACAGACCAGAAATAACAATAGCCTTCTTAGAACTTTCATAAATATTACATGGGAGCATAGACACAAAATTTAATAATTTTTAGTCCATATAAAATTACTCTTTACCCACAGTGTGGAGAGTATTTTAAATACTCTACATACAGTTCAAATATACTACATTTTTGTATGTCTCTGTGATATGATTTGGCTGTGTCCCCACCCAAATCTTATGTCAAATTGTAATTCCCAGTGTTGGGGGAGAGTCCTGGTAGGAGGTGATTGGATCATGGGGGCAGATTCCTCCCTTGCTGTTCTTATGATAGTGAGTGAGTTCCCATGAGATCTGGTTTTTTACTGGTATCACTTCCCCCTTCACTCTGTCTCTCCTGCCACCATGTGAAGATGTGCTTCCTTCTCCTTCACCTTTTTTGCCAAGATTGTAAGTTTCCTGAGGCCTCCCAGCCATGCTACCTGTACACCCTGCAGAACTGTGAGTCAATTAAACCTCTTTTCTTCATAAATTACTCAATCCCTCAGGTAGTTCTTTTTAGTGGTGTGAGAATAGACTAATATACTCAATAAAATGTGAAAATGTAAAATATGAAAATAATATTACCTGCTCCATATGATTGTTTTAAAACAACATACAAACATGGACTCAATAAATAATAATTCACAAATTTAACTTAGAATTATTGTTGCAGAAAGCTCAATCTCCATTCCCCATGTGTTATACAGTGGGACTTTGTTATATTTATATATAAACCAATCACATAACATATCCTGAAAGAAAACTACATCAAATAAAACTAAATATAATAGAGTTTGTCTACATAGAGTACTAACCTACACTGTATTGAAATAAGAAGTGTGGGATCATTTTTAGTAACTTAAGTTTATCAATATTGGTGATTGTCAAAGGCCAAAGGGATAAGGTATAATGTAGTTGCCAATTGCCCTGCACACCTTTCTCCCATCTGCTTCATTCCATAAACTATTTTACAAAAAAAAGTATATTTCTCTGGGCTTTTTTTCACTCTAATGATGGCACAGATTAGGCACTGATGATAGGCGATGCAAATGACTGCCTGCTGAATAGGTTATATATTCCATTTAATGTCTCTGCTTCAAAAAGAAAATGAAAATATTAATTATTTGACTTAAAAGTATTTCTAGAAAAAGAGGGGATTTTTTTCTCATATTTGCAGTTAGAACTTATATTTTTTAAAAGGCATATTTTTCAAAGCCAGAGGTTTTGAATAAGAATAATTCAAATAGTGATAGTAATTGAATAATTCAGGCTGAGTAAAAATAACCATTGTGAAAATAATATATGGGTTCATTTTCCAAAATTCACAATATTTTTTAAAATATTATGGATTATTAGAAAGTATAGTCTATTGAATATCTAACAATGTGGCTTTTCTTTTGCAGCTTGATTATAATTGACAAAAATAGATTTCAATTTTTTAAAATTAGTGTAACCCAAATTGAACCAGAAACAACAGAAACAATCCTAATTGTTATGACATAGCCACATAGAAGAAATTAGATTTTGAAATTCAACTTGTAGAATTATTCCAGCACAAAGATGTGTTTATAAAAAAATATACTAGAATATGTCATTTTTAGATAGTTAAGGCAAATCTCAGTACTGGCAAGGACACTTCCTCCTTGCATTTTTTGCAGTGATCAACTCTCACAGCCTGTTTATATGCAGTCCCCAGAAAGCTCACTTTTAACTCTTCCAGGCACAGGGACATTCTTAAACAATTTTTATTTTGAAATGAAATTTGTATTTACTGCTGACCTGTATTTTAAGTAACAGAAAATTTCTAAAATAATGCAAGTCAAACTAATGGTTTTTATTATTTCTGGTAACTGATTGCTTTTGTTTATAGATAATTCTCTCTCCATGTAAGGATATAGAGGATGTTAAAATCTATTAATTCCATAGCTTTTTCCTTATTTTATAAGAAATTTTAGTAACAAATATATATATATATGTTTACCCAATGTTACCTAAATAATCTGATAAGAAAATGTCTTCACTTTTAGGAAAATAAGTTTAAATAGAATGTTGGTTAAGAGATGCAGCTTCAATAATTTAGGTTTATTGCTACTCTTTCTGTAACCTTGCTAAAAAGAAGTAAGTTATATTAAATCCAGAAGGACGTAGAAAATGAAATAATATATGGCAACAGAAGACAGGTGTCTGCAACTTTTTGTCAACTAGAAAGTAAGTGACTTAGTGGAATGGAGAAGGCTTAGCAAATGCAGACCAACATAAGCATGCCAGTAAGTTCTGAAGAGCTCTGGATTGGTTCTTTAGAAGTTAAGTGTGGCAAAGTCTTAATGTAATTTATTTAAAAGTTGAGAACCTGGCCTGGCACGTTGGCTCACGCCTGTAATCCCAGCACTTTGGGAGGCCGAGGTGGGCAGATCACCTGAGGTCAGGAGTTTGAGACCAGCCTGACCAACACAGAGAAACCCCATTTTCTACTAAGAATACAAAATTAGCCGGGCATGATTGTGCATGCCTGTAATCCCAGCTACTTGGGAGGCTGAGGTAGGAGAATGGCTTGAATCCAGGAGGCGGAGGTTTGGTGAGCCGAGACTGCACCATTGTACTTCCAAGAAGGAAACTCCACCTCAAAAAAAAAAAAGAAAAAAGAAAAGAAAAGAAAGAAAAAGAGAAAAGAATGAGGACCTTTAGTGTGTTATGTAATGTGTGCTTAGCTTGTAATTCAGGTACTAATCGAGAATATCCAACCCAATTGCAATCAGTTAAAATACTAAACAAGAAGTATGGTTGCGTTGTAATCATCTAGCATCCTACGGAAGCTCCTACTCAAAATGTAACTAATACAGTTGTTTCTGTTATCTATATCTTAATTAATATCCAAAGCTTGCTGGTTAATACACTAATGTTTGTAAAATATATTGACTAGTTTGATAAATATTGCATGTAAATTTTCATTATTGAAATTACTTTTTAAGATAGAATCATTATATAAAAGTATTTTAGAGAATCTCTTCTTGCTTGCATAAGCCAGATGTAAGAATACAGCTAGATCTATTCCCTTCAAGTAGAAAGATGCTTTGGGCTGAATTCCTAAGTGGTCCTGTGTCCAGCTGTGAACTCTGGATTTTAGGATGTTTTGTTGTGTTGCCAAATTCCAGCTAGATGGGCAACAAAATCCTGCCCTGAAGTGTTGATGTTTACCCAAATCTACCACTCAAGCAAAGTGGTAATAACAACAATTTAAAGGAACTAAGCATTGCATTTCCTTGAGTCAGCCAAAAAGATTCCATAAACTCTTCCTTTTATATCTGCTGGTGTAATATATGCAATGTCAGAATCAGAATGATATGGGACTACACAATCAAAACAGTGGTGATTAGAAGACAATGGTACAATGATTTTAATGGTATAAAGATAATGGTAAAAGTCCAAAAGATAATTATTTTTAACTTATAGATTCACATCCTGATGCAATTCAATCACAAATGAGGGTAGAATAAAAACTTTAAAACACGCAGTGGTTAAAAAAAAAATACATTTCTCAAAACTTGCTTCTCAAGAAGCTAAGGGAGATTGTGCTCAAACAAAATAAGGGAACAAATAAACAAACCAAAAAAGAAACAAGCATACCCCCCCCAAAAGAGGAGACAAGGCATTTAAGACAGGAGAAATCCAAAGTAAAGAAGATGAGACAGAAGGGAAGTGCCACGATGCCAAGGACGTGGCAGACCTAGGGAGCAGGCTATTGAGACTGGACCAAAGGAAATTAATCTGGCATTGTGCACAGCACATAATAAAATTATAATAGCCAGGAGATGAATGACCAATCAGGCTGCCAAGGAGGCCCAATCCATGTGATACAAACAGCTCAAATGGGTCAAAATGGATCATCACAGTGACATCAAAGTGGTCTTTCTGCTAAAGCACTAGGAATAATGTCGTCAATCATTTATATGTTTGGGGGTGGCAAATATTTATAAAGCATTGAATTCAAGTTATGAAATTTAAATTACAGAGCTTAAGGCTAGACAAAGGTGAAAAAATAGAAAAAAACGGACTTAACATTATCTATATTCTGAAAATACTATTAATTCAAATCAGTTTAATTCCAGGATATTCCAGGTTCATCATTGCCTTTTTTGTTGAATGTGGGTTTTAAAAGTCTATAAACCACATGCAAGATCTATTGAGGTGTTGGGACATAGCACACCATGATACCTCAAGGTAGAAAGCACATTGCCATGCTAAGTGCTTTGAACTGAAGGAGACTGGAAGGGCCTCAGAAACAAGAAGTTCTTTGTGACCTTCCCCTGCCCTCCTTTCTCCTTTCTCTGTTTCTTCCCTGAAGGGACATAGAACTAGAATTCCTCTTCCCTAAGGAAGATCCTAGAAACTAAACTCCTTTCACCTAAAACAAGCCACAAAATAGAGAAATGTCACTCTATGATTTTCTTTCTTCTCCCCTGAAGACCCACATGTGACAAGTGTCTTATCCTATACCTAGAGGAAGGACTGCTACAGAGAGGCTGAGAATCTGAACAAACAGGCCTTGCTGGGTTCCCCCAAAGTTCATTGCTATTAGGTCATTCCCTTTTTAGCCAATCTTATTTCTACACAGTCATCAATTCTTTATTACACCAAAGCATAAAAGTACACAGTTTTTCCTAGGTCTTTGGATGTTCATTCTGAAGGTTACTGTGTCACATAAAACTTTGATTAAATAAATTTGTTATTTTTCCCCTTGTTAATCTGTCTTTTGTTATAGGAATGTCAGCTGTGCACTTTGAAATGGATATGGATATGGATATGGATATGGATAATCATAACTTCTTTTCAGTTAGTCTCTAAGTAGTATACTAAATGTTGGTTCTCAAATTTAAAATACAGTGAGAAAATTATTCTGTATATATTTTAAATTTAAAGGACCCTATTATGTATTACTTCTATTACTTCATTGGGTCTATTTTCTGAGTTTTATTGTTAAAAAATCTGCAGTAAAATGAACAGAATAATTTCTCAAATGCATTGTAATTAAAATAAATTTTTTGCTAATTAATAACTATTTTAAACTAAGATGTTATAAAAGAGAATTATTTTATAGAATTTTTTTTTTTTTTTTTGAGACAGAGTTTAGCTCTTGTCACCCAGGCTGGAGTGCAATGGCGCAATCTCGGCTCACCGCAACCTCCGCCTCCCGGGTTGAGGCAATTCTCCTGCCTCAGCCTCCTGAGTAGCTCGGATTACAGGCACGCGCCACCATGCCCAGCTAATTTTTTGTATTTTTAGTAGAGACGGGACTTCACCATGTTGACCAGGATGGTCTCGATCTCTTGACCTCGTGATCCACCCGCCTGGGCCTCCTGAAGTGCTGGGATTACAGGCTTGAGTCACTGCGCCCGGCTATAGCATTTAATTTTATCTTCAGTTTTTATTTTGATCTCATTTTAAATAATTTATTGTTGGCAGTTTGAGGAAAATATTAAGTGTGAGAGAGTAACATAAGCTGTCATTCAGAATGAAGTTTTTGGATTATCTCTGACTCCAGTAATCCTTTCTTTCTCAGCATTTTTGTTTTTACTTCCTTTCATTCCCATATCCCACAGATTGGGAATTCACTCTAATAGGTATTGATGTTTATACTGCATTTTTCATCCCTATAAGAGTATGAGGATATATTTTTCTCTTTATAGAGATGGATTGGATTCATTTTTTTGAATTATCAAGCAAGGGCTATTTCAAAACTATAAGATCTTCTCAGACTTCTTACAATAAACCCTGATTCTTCATGAAGTCACAAGCTCAGAAACCAAGAGAATTCACACTAACCCTGTTATTACTTTTAGATAGAAATAAGGGTCTTTTGCAATATCCACCCCTGCTTCCCCCCATCAAATGTAGGTATCATAAAACAAAAAACAAAAACATACACCACAGGTTGTCTTACACACTAGCAAAAACTAAAATGGGTTTTGATATCTTAGTTTAGCCTGAATGTCCAAAAAGAGAAGATTCTAAATCACTGTGGATAGAAATATAAATATATCTCAAGAGAATTTTGGCCATATATATATATATAGTGCATAATATCTATGTGCATAGGTTTATATTATACCATTGTTTATAGAAGTGAAAATGGAAACAAAATACCTATTTAAAAAGGTTAAACTATAGTACACCTAAACAATGGAAAACAACTATGCTATAACTTATTAATAAAATGAAAATGTAGGTTCATCTATATTCACTCTTGTGAAAGGAACTTCATAATATATCGATAAACCTACAGATAAAAGAATACATTTTATTCTGAAAGTATATATACCAGAGTTAATATTTATATACTCAATAGTGATATTTTACATGGTTTCTCTATTTTTTCTAATTTATATTCATAATTATAACTTATTTAAATAATTTTAAAAATATGCTATCAAATTGAAACAGAATTTCTCATGAAATCTTTATAATTGTAATACTTTTCAAAAAGCCATAATAATTTTATGAAATATAATATGCTTTCTAAAATGTGTTCAAGATTTTATAGGGGGTTTTAAAATATAGTGCAGATATACTTGTAAGTGAATATAAATATCCCATCCTTTATTTTTTAACCCATCCTTTGTTACTGATAACTTTCAAATATGGCAATTAAACATAAGAGCATAGAGAGAATTTCCAGTTATAATGGTTAATACTGAGTGTCAGTTTGATTGGATTGAAGGATACACAGTATTGATGCTGGGTGTGTCTGTGAGGGTGTTGCCAAAGGATATTAAGATTTGAGTCAGTGGGCTGAGAAAGGCAGACTCACCCTTAGTCTGGGTGGGCACAATCTAATCAGCTGCCAGAAAGGCTAGAATATAAGCAGGGAGAAAAATGTGAAAAGAGAGACTGGCCTAACCTCCCAGCCTACGTCTTTCTCCCATGCTGGATGTTTCCTGCCCTGGAACATCAGACTCTAAGTTCTTCAGTTTGGGAACTCTGACTGGCTCTCCTTGCATGTTAGCCTGCAGACAGGCTATTGAAGACTTTGAGTCTGTGAGTTAATACTTAATAAACTCCCCTTTATACGTATATCTATTCCACTAGTTCTGTCCCTCTAGAGAACCCTGACTAATACAGCAGTATTATTTTGCTTATTCTGCTTTTTCAGAAAGTCAAGAAACTTTTAGATCCCATGGTTTAGAGTATGCTGAATTTATTGCTTTGTTTTACTAATTGACTTTTTTTAAAGGTATAGATATGGGTATGAACAGGTGTATAATAACTATAGATTGAACTCTTCAAAATCTGAATTCTGTTCAAACAGCCACAGATCTATATTATCAGATGACTTTCAAACTTTAATTCTTCTAAGTATCAAAAATAAAAATAGGCTGGGCGCGGTGGCTCACGCCTGTAATCCCAGCACTTTGGGAGGCCGAGGCGGGTGGATCATGAGGTCAAGAGATCGAGACCATGGTGAAACCCCGTCTCTACTAAAAATATAAAAAATTAGCTGGGCATGGTGGCGCGTGCCTGTAATCCCAGCTACTCAGGAGGCTGAGGCAGGAGAATTGCCTGAACCCAGGAGGCGGAGGTTGCGGTGAGCCGAGATCGCGTCATTGCACTCCAGCCTGGGTAACAAGAGCGAAACTCCCTCTCAAAAAAAAAAAAAAAAAAAAAAAAAAGATTATAACTATTCTTGGATATTTGGAGAATTTTCAGAAATTAAAGAAAGCTAGCTTTCTCTGCTATTTTCAAGCAGGATTTAGCCCTTTGTTTGTTTACAGATTAAGCTGAGAATATAACAAACTCAGTGGATCTTCTTCCCAGAAAAATGTTCTTAGGCACATACAAGAACAATTTCTACATACAATTTCAACTGCCTACAGAGTTCTCTGAAGCACATGTTTGTAATCAATAAATTAGTAAAACTAAGATAAAAGGTGATTTTATCTATACATTCAAAGAGGCTTCTAACTAAGCAGAATTTCCAACACTGCATTGCTTCAGTAAGTCCTTGGTGAGGGTGATATAAGTATACTTTAGAACCTGATGGAATGAAATGGTGCTAAAGGAATTCCAATCTCCAAATTGAAGTTTGACAAGATGACCTCAGAGAGTATGCTGTTACTTTATTATTGGATGTAAACAAAGGTAGTATATCTAAATTTAATAGATAGACTTTCAGAACATGAAAGCAATTAAAACATCACTGCTGTACTACTATCTGCCACTCTCTATTTTCTCATCACAAAGGCAATACTAGCATTTGATGTCCTCTCTCTTGATCCTTCTTAGGACTTTTGTTTCAAGATGGTGGGCTGACCATAGACAACTATTTCTTTCCATCCCTAAACCTATTAAATCGATGTGAAGATAATAAGGAAGGGTAAAGTCCACAGCAATAATGACAGTGAAATCAACAGGCAAGAAAATCATACATTCCAGAAAATGAAAAAAGATAAAGAATGAAGCAGAAGTAACACTGAACTACAGACTGGAAAAATTGAAAAGGAAGATACAAAAGACAAAGTCAAGGATAAATTCAACCTGACCAAGGAGAAGTTTGAGAGGCTTTATCTCAGGGACCCAAGGTCAGCAGAGTGTAGATGTCTCCCAGAACTTGGTTAACTATCTCCTGCTACCAGGCACTTAGCTGTGGACAAAAATCACAGGGCTCCTCTCCAAAGAAATGGTATAATCTATCTCTGGTTAATCAGTGAAACTGAATAAACTATAGAGCACAGTTTTCCTTATGCCAGCATTAAGAGGTTTTTTAGTTTAATGGCTACTCCTGTCCACTAACTCTAAAATGAAGCCTGCTGAAATTTACACACACAGTGCTTCCTATTTATTCCTTCTTAAGTGTCAGCGTGAAACCAATATTCAACATAGACTGCAGGATATAGGCAACATGAAAAACATACAATAGATACTGATAATTTGTATGACATAAAGACGAAAATTTGTTCAAAGTCAAGTATGTTTTCTCAGAAAGAGTAAAGAAGATGCAGTATCCACCAAATAGGAATGAAAGACTATGAAAAAAAAACAAAGAAAAAACAGCTTTTAGAAATTAAAAGAAAATGACTGGAAGACTAATTGAAAGATAAAAGTTAATATAAAAAATCTAGGATTTATAGAAAAATAGAACATATGAGAGTTAAAAAACAGAATTCAAAAGGCCTAGTCAGAATCCATAACATCTGACTAAAAAGTAATCCCCAAAAAGGGTAAAAGGGAACAAATTTTAAAATACAAGGCAAGTTTAACAGTTATTTTTAATTAAAAAAAAACAACAGTATTCATATCTGAAGTTTCCTAGTGTTCAGGAATATGCTGAACAATGACAAAGTACTTTCATAGGATTTTCACAAAGTACAGAATGGACTCAAATGAAATTGTGATTAACTCTATCCTGGAATTTTTCAGGGTTACCAAATAACATATAAATAGACTGCTAGGTCCAATATGACTGAGAATTCAGGATTAGAAGAAAGAGAGGCAATTGATTCTAGAAAAAATGGAATAGCACAAACAAAACTCAGGCGTAGACAAATGAAAACTGTCTGCTGCCCCACGGTAATCTTCCGAATCTGTAATAAGCACCAGCTCATCAGGACAGATGTAGCAATCAGGTGGGACAGACACCAGCTCTTCACAATCGGTACAGCCATACCTGACTAAGTGTCATCCCTGTTGATGCTGACAGAGAAGGGAAAGTAATTTTTTTTTAATTAAGAAGAACCAAAAAGAGTGAACACAAGAAGAAGAAAAAAACAGATGACGTAGATTTGCTGTTTTAAGGCATATGGTTTTATAGAGCGAGAAGACCAGTTGCACTATAAATGCCTATCCTTTGTCCTTCAGAGTCTAGCCTGTGTGTGTGTGTGTGTGCGTGTGTGTGTAGATCTGGAAGGGGAAGATGAATTAAAAATATATACATATATATATTTATTTGATTGTAAACTCAAGAAAAAGCTTAAAATATTTGTATTTATGGGCAAAGACTTCATTTTAAGGCAACAGATGGCTGATTGACCTTTCAATGGAAGAGGTTTTGATGGTAAGGTCTCAGGGTTTCTTGGATACCAGAGGTGGCAAGAGAAGAGGTAAGGGTTATTAAGAGACAGGAGGTACTGAAAACAAAGATTCATTGAAATCTCACCTTGATTCGGGTACTATACTCTAGGATATACAGATATGGATTATTGGAATGGTAAGAAAAAAACTGACTTCCTAAGAGGGATGAGTTTGCAGTGACAGGAGAAAAGGGCAAATATTAAACTATTCTTAGAAATAAGACTCAACCATGCCAGGATCTACAAATCTGAGTACTGTAGGCTACAAGAAACCAAGAGTCTTTTTTACTTCTTATTCATCTGAGAGTTGGAAAAATTAGGTTTGTTATTTTCTAATGAATTAATTAAATGGGTGACTATGCAGATTATGTTTATTTTTAATTAGTAGTAAATTTACTATAGCCAACTTAATTTTTAAACTTTGTCAAAAAATTTTGCTTAAAGTGTCTCTTTTTTTCTAATTTAAATTCATGCCAGGTGCGGTGGCTGATACCTGTAATCCTAGTACTTTGGAAAGCCGAAGCAGGAGGATCATTTAAGGTCAGAAGTTCAAGACCAGCCTGGCCAACATGGTGAAATCCCATCTCTACTAAAAATACATTAGCCGAGTGGCGAGCCAAGATTGTGCCACTGCACTCCAGTCTGAGTGACACAGTAAGTCAAAAAAAAAAGTCTCTGCTTCATGTCTCTGCTTCAGTTTGCAGAATCTCAGTCATAGTGAATAAAACTCATTCCAGTTCAGGAAATTTCATTTTCTGGCCAGGCTCAGTGACTCACATCTGTAATCTCAGCCCTTTGGGAGCCTGAGGTGAAAGGCTCTCTTGAAGTCAGTAGTTGGAGACCAGCTGGGAAACAAAGAGGGACCCTGTCTCTCTCTAAAATAAAAATTAAGGCCAGTCGTGGTGGCTCATGCCTGTAAACCCAGCTTATTGGGAGGCTGAGGCAGGTGAATCACAGGGTCAAGAGACTGAGACCATCCTGGTTAACATAGTGAAACCCTGTCTCTACAAAAAATACAAAAATTAACTGGTGTGGTGGCATGCACCTGTAATTCCAGCTACTCAGGAGGCTGAGGCAGGAGAATCGCTTGAACCAAGGAGGCAGAGATTGCAGTGAGCTGAGATTGCGCCATTGTACTCCAGCCTGGCAACAGCGAGACTCCGTCAAAAAAAAAAAAATCTAAATTAGACTGGTGTGGTAATACCGACCTGTAGTTCCAGCTACGAAGGAAGCTGATTCAGAAGGTTCACCTGAGCCTAGAAATTTGAGGCCACTGCCCTTTAACTCAGGCAACAGAGAGAAGGGACATGTCTCTGAAAGAAGAAATAAATTCCATTTTCAGAAAACGGCCCATTAGAAGTCTCCAATTAATGAAGTGATAAATTGAGTTGTGCATAAAAAGTAACCATAAATTTTATATTTCTTATATAACAACATATTTATCTAACTTAGTAATGAGACTATTCATCTGTTCATAAATGAAATTTGAGACACAAACAAGGTGAGTTGTTACATTTTAAGTCAGTTATTATAAAATCAGGCTTTTGGTTGAATTTTATTATTTAAAAGTAAAGAAATTTAAATAAAGAAATAGCTGATCCTTCACACAGTGTTTTCTAATTTCCTCATTAATGTCTTCTGCACAAGCCACTAGGTGGCAAGACAGTCTGTTAGACTGTATTAGAGCAGACCTAATTATATCCAACAGAGGGCAGTAATGTATACACTAGGGAGACGAGTCAATTACATTACATTTCAGCCGTTCACATCTGCTATTTCCTTTGGGGATTATAAGAGGAAGGGAAGAGAGAAAGGCAGGAAGGACACAACCCTTTCAATAAACAATTCATTGGCTGATTTTTCTGAAATTGTTAGGGGAATTTAATAAACTTTTTTTTCTAGATTTAAAGAGTTTATGAAGTGAAAATCTACAAGTTAGAAGGCAAGTGTTAACAAACAGAAATGAGAAAATGTGAAACTCATTTCCAATGAAAGGGAGCAGGTGTTAACAGCTTTATTTTTACGGGCAAACACAATATCATGTTACTTTTAAAGGATAAGTAGTGAATCAAAAGTATAAATATTTCTTTATTAGACAAAAAACAAGAGCTGGACATCAGTTAAGTGTCAGGCATTCAAAGTCACAATCAAGGGATTAGCAAGTTCTCATAAAATATCTTGAAGAAGAAACCTGGGTTACGGGGAAGTCAATAATCAGAAAGCCCAGGTTCATTACTGACTACGGTATCTGAAGGCTGTGTCATAATTGGTAGGTTGGTCAGTCTTCACAGCCTTCAGTTGCCTCATACACAAAGTTATGGAACTTGTAACATAAATGCTTTCCCAATCTGGCTGGTAGTAGAGGAAACCTCACATTGCCATTCTCCCATACCTTCTGAATTGGCACTGACTCTCCAGAAATGAAACTCAGCCATATGTATACAAACATATATATACATCTAATACAATTTAAGATTATATCATACACACATGCCATTCTAGGTAATTCTGATGATCTATCATTATTGTAACTGTTGGGATAAATAATGGTTAAGATTTCTTTTTTTCTCTTTGAAGTTCTGAGTTTATGACTATTTGTACATCACTACAACTAGTATTTTAGGATATAAAATATTTTTCTCACCCAACACTAAACACATAGACACACATACACCAAAAAACCCATCACATTAAAAAAAAGTAGAACTTGACGGAGTTCAAATTGTGCTATCCTAAAATGTGGCACCTTGACATATGGAATATTTTAAACTAAAGGAATTTGTGAAATAGATGTGCAGGAAGGTATCTCTGATCTCCTCCTTCAGTTCTTCCCTGGAGAAGGTCATAGGCCATGAGAGAGGTGGCTTCTCCATACCTGGAGGAAAGGAACATCCTTACCTCCAAAGACACAGATCACAGGGACACCACGAGGAATCTGAACAAAAAGGCCTTTCTAAGTTTTCCCCAGTTTATTACCCTTAGCTCATACTCCTTTTCTTTCTTTCTTTTTCTTTCTTTCTTTTTCTTTCTCTCTCTTTCTCCGTCCTTCCTTGCCTTACTTTTTTTTATAATTCTCTATTCTTCCTCAAATCTATTTAAAAACACTCTAGTTTAACTGTTTCCTTCAGTCTTCACTTCCTTTTGAAGGCTCCTGTGTCATGTGAAAATAATGTGTGTGCTTTTCTCTTGTTAATCTGTCTTTTGATACAAGGGCCCCAGCTAATGAACCTAGGATGGGTAGAAGGAAGAGGCGTTTTTTTGTTTGTTTGTTTGTTTGTTTGTTTGTTTGTTTTTTCTCCCCAACAAATTAAAAATAAGTCAATTTGGAGACAAAGTTTCTAAGAGTTCTATTGAAATATTGATATTGGTCTTTTTAAAATTTTCCTCAGAACTTTTTTTTTTAACTGAATAGTTGTCATTATTAATTTTGATGTGACGTTGGCTGCAACTGATTATGTGCATAATCACCTTGACATTATTATTGTTGTTATAGCTTGTATTAGTCCATTCTCATGGTGCTAATAAAGACATAACTGAGACTGAGTAATTTATACAGGAAAGAGGTTTAACTGACTCACAGATCAGCATAGCTGGGGAAGCCTCAGGAAACTTACAAACATGGTGAAAGGGGAAGCAAACACATCCTTCTTCAAATGGCGGCAGCAAGGAGAAGTGCAGAGCAAAGAGGGAAAAGCACTTCTAAAACCAGCAGATCTCATGAGAACTCACTCACTATCACAAAAACAGCATGAGGGTAACTGCCCTGTGATTAAATTACCTTCCACTGGGCTCCTCCCATGACATGTGGGGATTATGGGAACTAAAATTCAAGATGAGATTTGAGAGGGGATATAGGCAAACCATATCATAACTTGACTTTGTAGTGACTAATCACCTTGGAAATAACTTCATTACATAAATTCTGATTTCAGAGAAAGTTAAAGCATTTCTTTCCTATGAACTATGATGGCATCAGTATAATCAAAATCTGCTTTAAGAAAAAGCCAGAAAGAAACAGACATAGCTCAGTAGTAATACATGGAAAAAAAAAAAAAAACAGAAATGAGTTTTGTAAATGACTGGTAAATCACTTTCTGTGTGAAAGCTTATCTTTTTCAGTCTTCCTCCAAGTAAAAGGACTCACAAGATTAACTTAGATATGTCAAAGTAAATGTTCTTGTAAGTTACCTAACTACCCAATTAAGTCCAGAAAGAAGATGTAAAATGACCTCATTTTTGGTGAATACATTATATTTTTGGTACACAACTTGTTCACAAAGACATGCCAATCTTTGTGTTATATCACTACTCTGGAAGCAGTATAAATTCTTGGGGAATTTTTAACACAGTAATTGACAGAGGAGATGAGATATCTCATTACAAATGAATGAATAATAATCTTAGAATCTGAGGTGATACTGAAGGACAATCAGAGGCAATCATATTCTCTGCTAATCTGCTGTTTTGGTCACCACATTATATTTTTAAATCAGACTCTACATAATTTTCCCTCAAGAAAATAAGAATTAATTATTTTAGTAATTTCATGTGACATAGTACTTCCTATTTCTGTGGAAGAACAAAGAAGAATAATTCAGAGATCAGATGTTGCATAAATGAGGTTTTTGCAGTAATCACATTTTTCTAATTGTTATTATTTATCTCTTCCCCCTTTCAGTTTCTCTTTCTCTCTAATGGTGTTACAGAGTAATCTTCCTTTAATTTTGGACTAGCACTTAAAATATATATTTCTATTTCAAGATAACTCTAAAAATTACTCTCCTATAATGGCAGCAAAAATATAATTCTGCAATTGCAAAAAAGGATTTTCACATTTTATTTTAAAATTCTAATTTAAAATAGTACAACTTCTAAGAAGCTCTTTCGCCAGCTGTTTAGGTTCATTTTAAATACACATGCTTTTTTTTATTTGAGGAAGCTGCAATGTTATATTCCATGTACTTTTCTGGAAACATTCTTCAAAAGTCAACTAGCTCCAAAAAGTTAAGTACTGAAGCAGTCCCAAATATACACAAAAAAGGTTGAATTAGTTGGCGTAAATAACACTCCTACATGACATCTAATTTATATCGTATCCTGCTGCAACTGGAAATACAACTGAAATTTCTTAGAATCGTGTAAGTGATTAAGAAAGTGGACATTTTATCACTGTCAAGTAAACTCAGGAATGTTTTCATTTTACACTAACTTGACAGCTCTAAATAATCTAATACAATATCCATTTAATTTTGCCATTAGGAAAATCAAGCCTGCAAGAAAAAAAGTCCAATAGTCAAGACTATGTCATTGACTGAATTATACGTGGCATATACCTTAACTTATGCTATACTAATGACCAACTTCTCCAGAAAAATCTTTCATCATTCATTTCTAGGATTGTATGATACACTATGCCAACTATAATGTTCCTCTACCACAGAATCACACTCCAGTTTAACACTCCATGGAACCCTATTCCGAATCATGAATCAAAAAAAAAGAGAATGGTAATTCTCTGGCTCCTGGAATTTATATTATCTTAATTCCCTTCTGTCTCCTATCTTTTCTCTTTTCCCTAAACACTTGGAGAGAAAAATTCAGAAGCTCCTCTATGACAGAGAAAATACAAACACATTTGAATCTGTCGATGGAATAGATTCTCTTAATTCTTGACCAAGTCTGGAAGGTGAGCCAAAGTGATAGGAACAATGTATCACTATAGTTCTGGAAAAGCACTTTTCTGACTGTGTTGGCAGAAGAGATATAAGAACATTAAATAACTCTGTGTACTCTGCCTTGCCATCTAAAAAGCCATCATTAATATGCTAATGTATTGTGCACAAATAAGAAGCCGTTACATCATTTTATGTTTTCAATATAAGGAAACCGATTTAACAAGATGAATTGAGAAAAAGCACAGTGTAGTGTCCCAATATTACATCTTTTCTATCTTTCCTTAATGTTTATACAGTAGAATAATTTTGTAATTTAAAAGTCCAGAAAGACTTTTCAGATAGTTTGAGTCACCTATTTCCAGATAGTCCAGAACGTATTATCATAGAGAGCACTAAACTTGTGTCTTACTAGATATTAGAACATGGTGGTGAAGTTCTTGAGCTCTGGAATCAGACTGCCAAGGCTGAATCCAAGCTCTTCCACATACAAACTGAGCAACATTGGGCAAGTTGCTTAATTACTCCAAGACTCAGTTTGCTTCTCTGTAAAATGGGAAGAAAGTAACTGAATCATAAGGTGAGCTAAACTACTAAAGTACTAAGTGTAGTACCTGGCCATCATTGTTCAATAAACGTGTTTACTTGTATAATTTCACTTTGTTCCTCTCTCAATCAAAAGCAAGGGAAAATGCCTTAGTGTCTGGGTCAACCAAAATCAAATTGGATGATGAATTCTGAACTGACTTTAAGTCATGAAATACTATGGCTTTGAGGCCAAAACACCATCAAATAGAGGAGACAGATGCTGAAAATGGCAGGGCCAGAGGTGTCAAGGGAGTATTGCCGAAAAGGGCAGTATCACTTCCAAGGGAGTATTTTTAGCTCATTTTTCTTCAAATACCAGCTATGTGACCATGAGCAAGTTGTTTAATCTTTGAGGCTCAACTTTCTCATATATGAAAAGAGGGAATAACACGCACATAACAGACCCTTATCCTGAGAATTAAGAGGTCATTCGTGGAAGATTAAAAACTATGAATGTTAAATCGGGAAAGAAAAAAATTTCTTCACTTTGGGAGATGAACAGAACAAAACCATCAAAAACCTCCATGTTCAGTCTGAACTCCCTCCTTCCCAAAACCTTCCCTGCTTCTGAAATGTTCTCTGCCCCCTGAGCTATGTTGGTTACTCTTGCCTCTTTGTTATCTTCAGACACACTTTCCTTACCTGACTCATAATTAATTAAGAGTCCATGGCCCATAGAAATAAAACATTCGTTTTCATATTCCCAGCACCTAGCTAAGAGAAAAACACAGTGAATCATACTCAGCAAAGTAATTTTTTAATAAATGATTGAATGCTTAAATGAAGGAATGTATCCTCTTGACATTAAAGATAGGACATATTATTTCTTGGGATAAGTGACCAAAAAAATTCCATACCGCTATCTACCAAACGAGATGCCTTCTCCATGTATATCTTCAGCTGCATGATTCTTGGTATTGTCATAATTAGAAACACCATGCTAACACTTCAGAGTCAAGCACACATCTCTTTTGTTGAGTGGATAAGGACTCCAGCCTGCTGGTGCCGCTGAAGCTGCACAGCCATCTGGAAAGAAAACTTGGAATCCTGTGGTAGGGCCAAAAAAGGGACATTAGTTTCATGAATGTGGCACTCATACAACTGTTGGAACAAAACTGGCAGTGAATCAAACCCTGTGCTTGTCTTCCTTGGAAGAGTTTCTGCACTACATTGGCTGCAACAAGAGACAAGCAAGGGCTTTAAGACACAAGCAGAAAAAAAGACAGACTGTCATTTAAAACACATTTCCAGACTTCTTTTCAAGAGAAAACCTAGCAACTTCTATGCCAACCATGCTTAAGCGTTTCTGTACATGATTAGATCACTCTTATGTCATCTGGGCTACAGTCACATGTGAACAGTAGGAGGCTGTACTGTAGGGAATACTGCAAGCAGAGAACCAGCCTTTGCACTTATACAGATTTGTGTGAAGAATTCTGGTTAATTCATAACCAATTATAAATGGAAACTTTTAACAATTCCTGATTAAAGGTTTAATACTTTATAATTCTTTGCCAATAAAATACAGGGTTTCACTGTTTCAGTAATCCATGCTTTGGAAATCATGGAAAAACTCCTACTTCATAGCTAGACAAACTTATAATATTTTTATCAGCTAAACTGAAAAAGCTTATGGAAAAAAGTCAGTACTCATGTATGAAATGCTTTATACACACACACACACACACACACACACAGACATATATATATATGTACAAGTATATATTCAAAATATTATTTCTCTGAACTAAAAAGAGATAGGTTTTATATTGAATAGTGCCTAAAAATTTCAAGCACATTTTGGAAGGAAAAAAAAAGGAACTTAAGATAGTCAAATGGAATGTAAGAAAATGAGTTGTAATTTTTCTTTAATACATGATAAATTATGGCTCTCCAAATTCTAGCTCTTCAACATTGACAATACTGATTCTGTATAAGCTATGAATTACTTAAGCGTACTTTTATTACCCAAAAAGACTTAGTAACCTCTCTAACTAACTCATTCCTTCCTTCCAATTTAATTTAACAAACAGAACTCCATTGTATGATGTATAAGAATCACAGAGTTATGGTTAAATTTAAAAAATTAATTTAAATTATGTTAAAAATCTAAAAATTGGTCAAAAATAAGCATGCAAAATATACTCAACTGGCAGCCTTTACTCAATTCAAGACTTCTCAAGATGGGAGACTGGGTCTTCAACATCTCGTAATTCCCATTACTTAGCACAGACCTGTACACTTAGTAAAATTTCAAAAGACATTGGTCAACAGCATGAAGGCTGATTACAAATTTTACTAAAATCAAATTTTTCTCTGCTTATATACACTAAATTTTACTAAAATAAAAATTTTCTCAGCTTACAAGGGCAGAAGCAACACCGGGAAAATGTTAAGTAAATTTCTCTGTTCTTTTAATTTTCACTTTTAAATACTCCCACTGTAAGGTTGAAATGTATGTCTGCAGTAAGCCTACCTTAAGTGAGCAGAAAAACAATTTAAGTATGAAAAAGCTACATGAGATCATGGGTGCATAGATGAAGTGGAAGTAGACATGAAAGGAAGAGAGTTTCAAACACTCCAAGGAATAAAACAAAAAGTAAATAGCAGAACTTAGTTTTACCACAAAATCAACCTTAGACATTTATAAGGAATTTCCTAAGGGATTTTTAAAAATCACAATCAATAAAAAGATCTCTAAAAAAGAAAAAAGAAGTGAATTATTTTAATCCAATAAAAGCTTTTCTTTATTTTCTGAGAAATTCCTTTTTCAGGCCCTCCAAGGCCAGGTCTCTATAGTCAGCATAAAATGAGGTTGAGCAATTATTTGTTGAATTTTAATTTAAACAGGGGTAGATCAGAATAATTTAGGTCAATTATGATCAAGGATTCATGTCAGTGTGATAGCCTCCAGGATGTGAGTTAATGATCCCCTCCCTCAATGTGGTAGTGAAAAGAACACTCAAGAGGTCAGGAGAACTGCATGCTTTTTTTCAAATTCACCATTTAACTAGCAATCATTAATCTCTCTGAATCATAGTTTTATTTTCTAGTCACTACAGATAATTTTGCACAACCAAGTTATGATGATGAGCAATGAGACACTACATGTAAATGATTTTGTAAATATAATTTTGTAAGTATAATAATGAATCCCTTATGAAAACTCACTCCCTAACCAATATTGTATTGGTTGCATGAATTAGTTTTAGTAAGACATTGTAATAGGTATAGCTAAAAGGCAAAGTCATTTGATGACAAAATATAAAAGCAAATGTGTTAGAAAAAATATGATGCAGGGAACATGCATTAAAGCACTTTTTGAAAATGTGGTCTTTGGAAAAATTATTTTCTCAGCAGCATTCAGATGGTTTTAGAGCATATCAATACATATATGATGTAAAATTACTAATGAATAATGTATGCAATTTTTTCTTCATAGTGAGCTACCTTATTTTTCAATGAAAAGAAAATTAGAGTTGTTTCCAATTTACTCATGCTAAAATTCCGTAAAACCAGCCTTTTAGCCCAGTAAGTTCAAATTTGTACCCCATAAACATACTCTTTTAAAAGTTGAAGATGTCATTAGGCATTTTGTGTGCAATTAGTACTCGGAAATGCACAATTTTGCTTTTGTGATCATTAGGGCTATTAATAGTTTATACTCTAAGCGATGCAAATATTGGTAGTAATATCAGAACTTGCTTAGCAATTTTGAATATATGTGAAAATTAACCTAAATAAAACTAGAGGAGATAAATCCACATCAACCAAAACCCCAAACCCTGTGAATTTTCCCTGACTTTTCGCATCATTTTAAATCATCTATGCAGGCATGAAACTTCAACAACAACTAAAATGTTATCATAGGTTTGAAGAAATTAAAGCAGAATTTTTATTAGGCACTTTACTGAGAGCTGCAGTATTTTCCTTTCATCCTCGCTGTTGCCACTAATGTTCTTTGTGTTTGCTTTAGGTGAGGGATCTATTAAATTTTTCTTTAGATTCGATCATTGAACATAGTAATGAAATGGGAATGCATGAAAAATGAGTTTGACATTGTACAGACATAGGGAACATATCTTTTTATAACAGAGCTACAGGAATGTGTTTGGATAGTAAATGTCATTTCATAAGATTAAGATGAAAGTTATATTATATTTGGCTTTTTAAATATGATAAGACTTTTGGTTTCTTTTTCCCTCCTGTGTTGGCATAGCCAAAGAAAATAACTGTGACTTCACTGAAAGAATTAATAATACTATCTTCAGAGTGGGATTCTGGTACAAAAATACAAGCTAATATTAAAGATTGAAAATTTTCATTAGCAATTCAATATGGATGTGTTGCTAATTAGAAAAACCCAAATTTAAATATTAAAATATGCATATTATTCTATATCATTCAACCTAGGATTTCAGAATTCTACTTTAAAAGTAAATAAATAGGCTGGGTGCGGTGGCTCATGCCTGTAATCCAGCATTATGGGAGGCAGAGGTGGGTGGATCATGAGGTCAGGAGATTGAAACCATCTTGGCCATGGTGAAACCCCATCTCTACTAAAATTTAAAAAATTAGCCAGGCTTGGTGGCACATGCCTGTAGTCCCAGCTACTCAGGAGACTGAGGCAGGGGAATCGCTTGAACCTGGGAGATGGAGGTTGAAGTGAGCTGAGATAGCACCAATGCACTGCAGCCTGGGGACAGAGCAAGACTCGATCTCAAAAGTAGAAGTGGGGAAGCAAGGAAGGAAGGAGGGAGAGAGGGAGGGAAGGAAGGAAGGAGGGAGGGAGGAAGAGAGGGAAGGAAGGAGGGAGGGAGGGAAGGAAGGAGGGAGGGAAGGAAGGAAGGAGGGAGGGAGGAAGGGAGGGAAGGTAGGAAGGAGGGAGGGAGGGAGGGAGGGAGGGAGGGAAGGAAGGAAGGAAATTTTGGGAATCTGTTACGAAACTGAGAAAAGACTCAGAGGTCCTATACATCAGCAATTTAATTTTACTCAAATTTTTCTGACTATTAGCATTGAGAATCTGTATCTGATAGATCATAAAGTTTAATGCTGTTTAGTTGCTCTCAAGTTTACAGAAACCTAAATTTAACGTAATTTTTCCCAAAACTGTTTTGAATTTACTTAGGAAATGTATTTTCAAATAATGGGTTGGGTGCAGTGGCTCACGCCTGTAATCCCAACACTTTGGGAGGCCAAGGTGAGCAGATTACTTGAAGTCAGGAGTTTGAGACCAGCCTGGCCCAGCACATGATGAAAACCCATCTCTACTAAAAATATAAAAATTAGCTGGGTGTGGTGATGGGTGTCTGTAATCCCAGCTACTCAGGAGGCTAAGGCAGAAGAATCACTTGAACTTGGGAGATGGAGGTTGCAGTGAGCCACGATTGTGTCACTGCACATGACCCTGGGCAACACAGCAAGACTCCATTTCAAAAAATAAATAAATAACTGTTAATAATTTTATAAGAATCAAATAAAAAGAAAATTGATATTTCTATCATCCTTTTAAAAAAAACACATGAAACTATGGTTATACACCTCATAACAACATTTCGGTCCATAATAGACCACATATGTAAGTGTGATCCATAAGATCCTAATACTGTAAGAATATTCTTACTGTACCTTTTCTACATTTAGATATGTTTAGATATGTAAATAGGAGTAGTAGGCTAGACCACTTTGCCTAGGTGTATAGTAGGCTATTCAGTCTAAGTTTGTGTAAGCACATTCCGTGATGTTCAAACAATGACAAATTGCCTAAAGACACATAACGCAAAATGTATCCCCATTGTTAAGTAAGGAATGACTGGGTTTGAAATTTAATTTTTTCTCTTCTCTGAATGAAAAATGTATTCCCTGGCAACTATGAATATCTCTTTAATATCTCTGGCATACCCATATTCACTTGCATACCTCTTTACAATGTAGAATAATTGTTTTCAATGTTTTTTGAACATTGTTTCTAAATCCCAGAAGTAAAATACTTTAAGAAAATTTAGGGATGTATACCGGTCATTCTAGGTAACAGCTAGACTCACGGACAGCTAAAAATCAAGGTTGTGGCCAAGGAATAAGTAGAGACTTGAGATCAAAGTGCAGACAAGTAAAGGAAGGAATGGAGAGCAAAGAAATCCCACAGAGCCTACCAAAAAGAGAGAAAATGGCTTATGATCCCCATTTCTCAACTTTCTACTTCCTTCCTTTCCCAAATCACAGCAGCATGCAACTAGACATTCAATTAGACAAAAATCTAAGAGTAATCTATGGTAATGTCTACAAGGTATTCTACCAAATCAATACACTGTAATATATTCAAATTATTTTCTATTGTTTGACATTTGCATTTTATACAAACCTTTGAAAATATCACTGAGTTTGTCTATAGGAATAATTAATATAAGTAAACTAGATAAATTATCAAAAATAAAAATGTATGACTTTTAACCCAAATTATTGCCAGGAAGATTGCATTAATACTTCTACTAGTAGCACATAAGCTACACACTGCCTTGAAATCTAGCCAACTTTAGCTGTCAAAATAAAATATATCTATATTTTCTAATTTTAGAAACAAAACTGACTTTCATTTCCAAAATGCTGTTGGTTTATTATTTTCCCTGACTGTAAAATAAACCTGCTTCTGTTAAAAAAGTTAATCAAATTCTTGCAAGGAATAACAAAATATCCAAAATATGTCAACTCAAAGGTATATGTGATTATCATTGTGGTGAATCTTCTTTAGAACTTTATCTAAAATGTTATCTATCAGTCATCTGTCCTAATATGCATACACAAAAATTCTGTCTGATCCTGCTATAATGCTACTTTAGAACAAAATTTTCACTCGGCAAACAGCACGTATATTTTTTCATGCCACTAAATACACACACACACACACACACACACACACACACACACACCCACCCCATATTTTAATGTGTAAAATAATCTCTGCTTTATATATCTCTACACTTAATCAGTTATCTGCTATGGGAAATCTAGATAATTTTCAATCTTTCTCAATTATAAACAGTGCTGTCATGAATGAATACCTTTGTGTTTACGTTTCACATGCTTTTTACAGATTGTTGATGTGGTCTGGCTCTGTCCCCACCCAAATCTCATGTCATATTATAATCCTCAGTGTTGGAGGAGGGCCTGGTAGGAAGTGACTGAATCATGGGGTGAATTTCCCCCTTGCTGTTCTTATGATAGTGATTTCTCATGAGATCTGGTTTTTTTAAAGTGTGTAGCATTCCCCTCTTTTCTCTCTGACTCTTGCAGGCCATGTGAAGATGTGCTTGCTTCCCTTTCACCTTCTGCCATGATTGTAAGTTTCCTGAGGCACCCTAGAAGCAGAAGCCTGTATAGGCCATAGAACTGTGAGCCAATTAAACCTCTTCTCTTTACAGATTACCCAGTGTCAGGTAGTTCTTTAGAGCAGTGTGAGAATGAACTAATACTGACAATCAGTACTGGGGAAGTGGAATATTGTTATAAAGATACCTGGCAATGTGGAAGCAACTTTGGAACTGGTTAATGGGCAGAGGTTGGAGGGCTCCGAAAAAGACCGGAAGATGAGGGAAAGTTTGGAACTTCCTAAATACTTGTTAAATTGTTGTGACCATAATGCTGATAATGATATAGACAGAGATAGTTGGCTAAGGATGTCTCACATGGTGATGAGGAACTTATTCAGAAATAGAGTAAAGGTCACTCCTGATATGCTTTGGTAAAGAAACTGGCAGCACTGTACCCATGCTCTAGAGATTTGTAGAACTTCAAACTTGAGAGAGATGATTTAGGGTATCGAATAGAAGAAATTTCTAAACAACAAATGCTTAGAAAGACGTGGAAAGGCACTTCATTTAAAGGATGCTCCATAATCTCTTCTTCCGTTTCCAAGGCTTGAACAATTTTTCCTGACAGTATTTACTGAGAAAAGAAGCCACGTTTTACTGAGATTTAAAATGTGTGTTGGAACTTAGCCTTTAAAAAAATAAACAGGATCATGCCTGCTTTACGTTATAAATTTAGTTTTAGCACTATGTAGGCAGGATGAGAATTCTGATATAAATTTTTGTAACATTAAACTACAGAACTACAAAAAAACAACAATTACAATAAATTGGTTTTGCTTTAGAAATCTGGAACCCCAAGTATAAAAGTAGTTTGTTACCAGTTATAAGGTTCTTATAGTAAGGCATGAATAAGAATTATTTTAAAAGGGGAGTGAAGGCACAAAATGTATTCGTGATAGACTTTTTGAAGGAAATATTCAAGAGATAAGAAAACAATTCACCTTTTCCCTTGACAAATGCAGGACATCTGGTCACTTTAATGAAGCATATGTGTACTAAACATTAGCTGAGCGTTCCTTCTGTTCTTACAGAAACTCTAGAACTCAAGAGACTACAATTTCTTATTTTAAAACAAATATGAAAAAGTAATTTATTTGTGTTATAAATTCCATGGTATATTGAAGGTATAAATCTGACTTATAGGGCAAGTCTACCATATTTAATATGTCTGGAGTTTACATTTTATGAAGACTAGTAGCCCAAGTTATTGTGGTATGAATCCCCAATAGGCATAAATACTAGAGCATCTGAAAACAAAGGAATTTAATTCAGTTTATTTAAAGATAAGCAGAGTTTTATGGAGTAAGTAATCAGAGACAAAGAATACAATTGAGCAAGCTAAGGAATTAGCCATTTAAATCTTAAAATTAAACCTGAAGTCAAGCAATCAGTCTTTGGTATAATGTATAATCAAATGATGACTATACAGTTAAAGCAATAAAAAAACTTACTTATTTGACGAACAGTTTAGGTAAAACGTTAAAAGTGACTGAATAGTTAAGGTATATTCACCCTCCCTACAAGTAGTCATCCTCTTGAAAAGACACATCGGGAGAATCAATGGAGGTTTGGGGACTGTTTAGAATTCCTTCAGTTCCTCTTGACTAGTGAGCCAAAAGGTGCCTCGGGAGAGAGTTCAAGACAAAGAAATAACTAAAAGTGTCATTTTGTTCAAGAAAGCTATCTCTGTCTGATTTACAAAATGCCACTACTTTTAAGAAAAACAAGCCTCGTTCATCGGTTGTATTGTGTCTTGTTTTGTTTACACATACCTTGAATTATAAATAGTGGCCTAATTTTAAATTGTCACAGTGGAGATGTCCAGCTAGCTCAGGTAAACAAAGCACCATCTCAGGATAACCAAAGCAAAGACCAAATGCTGGTTTGCCAAAGAGATTTAAAAAAAAAAAGGCATTCAGTGGGCCTCTCTCTCAGACGCTAACTTTGGTGGAAAGATTCTCTCTCTTCTCCTCTTTTCCCCACTACTTTCTCCTTCTGCTTTCTCCCTACTTCCCCTCCTATCTTTATCTCCTCCCTCCTCTCTCTTTCTTCTCCCTATTTTCCTCTTTCCCTACCTTTTCTCTTTCTTTCTCTATTTTAATTCCAATTTACGTATGTTGATAAAGAATAGAGAAAGGGCATAATGTTTCCCACAGTCAGTTTATGCTTGTCCCTCTAATAGAACTAGCACAAAGAATTCTATACCAAGGGGCTGGCAGTCCCTGCCTGACTTATGTGAGCTGTTTTAAAATGTGAGCATAGAGAGAAAAATTCCATGTCTACGAAGCAGTTCAGCCTTAGAATAAGCCTCAGGAATGCACACACATGCACACGTACACACACACACACATATTTTGGGGGACAAAATTTTAATCTAGTCAATAAAAATGCTAAGTCAGGAAATACATTCTTATGAATGAAAATTATAGTTTCATGAAAAACATATTCTTTTCAAAATACATATTGCATAGTCTTTGGTATTTGTGATGCATCCATAATGGGAAGAAAGTTATTTGAAAATTGACATCTCTGAGTGGAATATCAACTCTTCCTCCTATCTTTTTGTCTCCAAACTTTTTTGTCACCACTAGAAATAATTTATTTAAGTAATAAAAAATTGGTCTTTAAAACATGGGAGTGGCAGGACTTTCTCCAAACATAATTTAGTAGTATTAATTTACATAAATAATTGATTATGCATAATAAAAACAAGAATCACATTGCTTTTCCTGTACCTGTTTCCATTTTAAACTGTCTTAATTTTAGTAAATCTAAACTTAAAAGGTTATATCTGCAGTATCAAACTAGGCCACAGCAAGCCACCTATCCTCTGCCACTACCCATTTCCCCAATACATGCAAGATGTATGAACTTAGTGATAGAGTTCTTCAAAAATATTCATAGAAAAATTACATATTATCTGTATATATGTAACTTTCTCCTCCATAGTGCTAAAACCTTAAAAATATAGAAAACACTTTAATAAAAATTCAAATAAAATAATTTAAAATCATGACGTATTAACTTTTTTTTTAATGTTTACTTCTATCAAACATGTCTTCCACCCCAAGTTAATTTAACACATTGCCCATGTTGATATCAGTTTTGCTTTATCAGGTATTTTTTAAAATTCTGTACAGATCTCTAGGTGTTGGTAAAATACTAGATCTAGTTTACTACGGTAGAGGAAACCTTAGGCATGTGTCTTTTACCTCTGGACTCCAGCTAGAAGAGTAAGACCTAATTAGAAAAATATACATGTAAAAATACTTTTTTGGATTTGACTAAATTAGAGACCAGGGCTGAGCTAACTGGTATCTAAAGGGACGGTATGCACCACCTCTGTCTTGTTAGCACTGGGTTCTCATCCGTAGTTCACCACCTAATAGCCTCACCTCTTTGAGCAGACTCCTGAGGTGCACCCAGGTACTGCTGTCATTGCTGGTATTCCAAGCCATAGGAGGCTCAGCGTTATTTCCAGGCCAAGTTTCAAGCTGCAGCAAAGTTACAAATCATGACCCTAAGTTCCAAGTTCTACACTCCAAAATGAGGTTCATCATTTGGTGAATAAATCTGAACCTGAAAGAGCCAGTCCTTCATGACAGAACCCAAATAGCTAACTGGGCCTAAATTTAAAATAGAGCCAAGTGGCCACTCGCCAAGTAGAGGTTACACATACTCTCGGAGTTCCCCAAAAAACCTGGAAAACTGTACCTTTTTAACGTTGAGACTTTTTAATGCTTACCTGAACCAACCAACCAATCACAGCTCAACTGTCTCAACCAATCAGATCTCATCTTATTGACCAATCAGAACTAAACAAATGTCAATCTTACATTTGCATAAACAGATCTGATTGGGAACCTGGGTGGAAACTTTGGCTAGAAAATCTGAGCCCTGTCTTTGTTCTCTAGAAAACACCTTCGTTTTACATGGAGGACTGTAGTCTTCCTAATTTGCAAACTGTTCACCAGAATAAAGTCTTTCCTCCAAGTTTTTTTTCAGAGAAATTTTGTCCACATCTTTATTTAACCTACTTTACTAGGCAATAGTGAGAAAAAATAATGATTTTGTTAATAGCTCCAAATTCTTTAGAGATAAGTAGCACATGGGTAGAGGTTATAATAATAATTGCATCTAAGTACTTGCTTCTTAATACTAACAATGTATGTCAAAATATTTCTCCAAAATGAAGTTAAAAATGCTTGGAAAACTGAAACCTCATGGTGTGGAGGTTACCAAAACAGAAACATTGCTACTAAATATGTTACAAGTTTCAATACATATTTTAAAGCTTTATTTTCCTGACTGTAAAATTTTTATCACAATGTTTCTCACTCCACCTTTTATGGAGAATTTGTTAGGAATAATTTATGTAAGTATGTAAAAACACTTTAAGCAAACTAAGAAAATAACTATCATATAAAATATAAGAACTATCTTAACTGACAATGCAGACCAAGTTTTTATGCATAATTTTTGTAAAGTTGGTAGAATTTTTGCACCATTAAATTGATACTCTGGTCCCTGGTTCCATCTATGAAACCATTTCTTTTTCATCAAGACAGAGTGTTATTAATGGTCTGATCATTTAAGGATTGAGTTTTAAGATGAATTCTAATATTGCAGCTCTAAGGAAAGCATTTATCTATTTTCTTTATAATTATTTATTTAAGAAAATAAAGACTGCAATGTCTACCTCTCCTAATTACTGTTGTGTAAATTCATAAAGTTAGTTAAGCCTGAAACACAATGTTTCTTAAGTCACAATAGAGGCTGACTGATTCTAGACAAAAAACAAATTGTCTGCAAAAGAAATACATTATCTGTACCCTTAGTATGGATACTAAGGGTATATACATAAGGGTATAAACAAATATATATATAAGGATTCATTGCTGAAAGATGATCATTTAAAGATTCTGGTGTCAGAAAAGCATGCTTTAAATGCATGAGAGTAGTCTGAACTTTATTTAGCACACATGAGATGGGAATTTCATTTTAATATCGGCAGTGAATATATGAAGGTTAAAAGTAAGATAATAATGCAAATTAAAGTATCCCTTAGATTCATTTTATGTGTCACCATTTCACACTTCCAGCTTTTGGTCATTAATAAGTTTGGTAAGAACATTTAATATAGGTTAGTGTATCTGTCTTCAGAACAATGGAAACAGGAAAACAACTGTTCCCTGAGGAAGAGTTCAAGGTAGTGCCTGATATAGTCCAACATGATCAGTCACCACACTGCATTTTGAGTCCTCAAGGACAATTAAATGTTGCTGTAAGAAAAGAGTAAGCAAAACAAGTAGCATGTGTTTTAACAGAGAATATGAAATATTAAAATAAAGCGTTATTGATATGGTTTGGCTGTGTGTTCTCTCCCAATTCTCATGTTGAATTATAATCCCTTCATTTCAGGGAGGGACCTGGTGGGAGGTGACTGGATCATAGGGGTAGATTTCTTCCATGCTGTTCTCATGACAGTGGGTTCCGATAAAATCTGATGGTTTAAAAGTGTGGTACCTCCCCCCTCACTCTTTCTCTTTCCTGCTGCCATGTAAAATGTGCCTTGCTTTCCCTTCACTTCCAACCATGATTGTAAATTTCCTGAGGCCTCCCCAGCCATGTGGAACTGTGTGTCAATTAAACCTCTTTCTTTTACAAATTACCCAGTCTTAGGTAGTTCTTTATAGCAGTGTTAAAACAGACTAATAGTTATTGAGGTTTAGTTGAAGAACAATAGACCTCACATAATTTAGAGTATATAATTTGATGATAAGTTTTGGCATATGTATTCACCCATGAAGCTACTGCCACACAAATATAAGAAATATTTCTGTCACACCCCCTGCCCAGTGTCCTCTTGCCCTTTGTAGCCCCTTCCTTCTGCTCCTACCTGCTGTCTCTCACCAGGTAACCAATAATTTACTTTCTGTTGTTGTTGATTAATTTGAAATACATTGAATTATATAGACATTCAGTAACATAATATACCCTGTCTTATTGCCTGCATCTTTCACTCAAAATAGTGACTTTGACATTCATCAATGTTATTGAGTGTATTAATAGTTTGCTTATTTTTGTTGCTGAGTAAAATGTACTCCATCATATGGATACACTACAATCTGTTTATTCATTCCCATGTCAAACATTTAGGTTGTTTTCATTTTGTAGCTGTTACAAATAAAGATGCTGTGAGCATCCACATGCAATCTTCATGTAAACATGCATTCATTTTGGTTTGGCAAATAACTAAGAATGAAATGGCTGTGTCATGTGGCAGGTGGAAATTTAACACTTTTAAAAGTGATTTACCATTTTGTATTTTCACCAGAGGTATATTAAAGTTGCAGTTTCTCCAAAACTATTTTGTATAGTCAACTATTTTTAGATAATCTAATTTAGCAGCAGCTAAAATCTCAGTTCAACATTTTCAGCCATTTAGCTTTTGCTTTTTGATAAGTTTCTTGGAGTCCCTTTGGTGCATATGTAGTTCAGTGGCAGTTTATATGACAATTTAGGGATTCTCTGCTTTTGAATTCATCCTTTTAAGAATGGTCTCCTCAGTTCTCCACCACTCTGAAAGACTCAAACTGTATCCTCTAATACCAAAAGCTAGTAAGACTATGGCTATCTGCTTAAGTTCTGCCCACCCATGACAGAGACTAACCCTTAAGCAAAAATAAACATGGATGTCAGCCATGTTTCAAGGATTAAATTTTAATCAAATTCTTCCCCCTATTACCTTATAATACATAAATATTCACTTAAAATCATCCTATTTAATGATGAGGCCCCAAATCTTTACTTAGTGATATGATTCAGCTCTGTGTCCCCACCCAATTCTTATCTTGCTTCTCCCATAATTCCCACATGTTGTTGGAGAGACCTGGTGAGATATGATTGAATTATGGGGGTTGGTCTTTCTTGTGCTATTCTTGTGATACTGAACGGGTCTCACAAGATCTGATGGTTTTAAAAACAGGAGTTGCCCTGCACAAGCTCTCTCTCTCTCTCTCTCTCTTTGCCTGCCACCATCCACATAAGATGTGATCTGTTCCTCCTTGCCTTCCATCATGATTGTGAGGCTTCCCCAGCCACATGAAACTGTAAGTCCAATTAAACATCTTTCTTTCGTAAATTTCTCAGTCTCAGGTATGTCTTTTCAGCAGCTTGAAAATGAACTAATATAGTAAATTGGTACTAGTAGAGTGGCATGCTTCTAAAAAGATACCTGAAAATGTGGAAGCCCCTTTGGAACTGGGTAACAGGCAGAGGTTGAAACAGTTTGGAGGGTTCAGTAGAAAGCAGGAAAATGTGGGAAAGTTTGGAACTTTCTAGAGCCTTGTTAAATGGCTTTGACCCAAATGCTCATCATGATACATGAACAGGTCCACACTGAGGTGGTCTCAGATTGAAATGAGGAATTTCTTGGAAACTGGAGCAAAGGTGACTCTTGTTATGTTTTAGCAAAAAGACTGGCAGAATTTTGCCACTGACCTAGAGATTTGTGAAACTTTGAACTTAAGAGAGATGATTTAGGGTATCTGGCAGAAGAAATTCCTAAACAGCAAAGCATTCAAGATGTGACTTGGGTGCTATTAAAGTCATTTAGTTTAATAAGGGAAGCAGAGCGTAAAAGTTCAAAAAATTTGCAGTCTGACAATCTGATAGAAAATAAAATCTCATTTTCTGAGGAGAAATGCAAGTCAGCTGCAGAAATTCACATAAGTTATGAGGAACTGAAAGTTAATCCCCAATACAATGAGGAAAATATCTCCAGGACACGTCAGAGGTCTTCTTGGCAGGCCCTCCCATCACAGGCCTCAAGACCTAGAGGAAAAAGTGGTTTTCTGGGCTGGGTATAGGGCCCCCATGCTGTGTGCAGTTTAGAGACTTGGTGCCCTACGTCCCAGTTGCTCCAGCCATGACTAAAAGGAACCAAGGTACAGCTCAGACCATGGCTACAGAGGATGCAAGCCCCAAGCTTTAGCAGCTTCCACGTGGTGTTGACCCTACAGATACACAAATTCAAGAATTGAGGTTTGGAAACCTCCACCTGTATTTCAAAGAATGTATGGAAACAGCTGATTGTCCAGTCAGAAGTTTGCTGCAGGATCAGGACCCTTATGAAGAGCCTCTGCTAGGATGGTGTGGAAGGGAAATATGGGGTTAAAGCCCCCACACAGAGTCCCTGTTGGGGCACCTTCTAGTGGAGAAGAGGGCCACCATCCCTCCAACCCCAGAATGCTAGATCAACCAACAGCTTGTACCCTGTGCCTGAAAAAGCCACAGACACTCAATGTAAGCCCGTGAAAGCAGCTGGGAGGGAGGCTGTACCCTGCAGAGTCACAGCAGTTGAGCTGCCCAAAACCATGGGAACCTACCTATTGCATCAGCATTACCCAGGTGTGAAACATGGAGTCAAATGAGATCATTCTGGAGCTTTAGGACTTGACTGCCGGCCAGGCACAGTGGCTCATATGTGTAATCCCAGCATATTAGGAGGCTAAGGTGGGTGGATCATCTGAGGTCAGGAGTTCAAGACCAGCCTGGCCAACATGGAGAAATCCCATCTCTACTAAAAATACAAAAATTAGCCAGGCATGGTGACAGGTGCCTGTAATCCCAGCTACTAGTGGGGCTGAGGCAGGAAGATCAATCAAACCTGGGAGGCAGAGGTTGCAGTGAGTTGAGATCATACCACTGAACTTTAGCCTGGGCAACAGAGTGAGATTTTGTCTCAAAAAAAAAAAAAAAAAAAAAAAAAAATTGTTCTGCTGGATTTCGGATTGCTCTGCTGGATTTCGGACTTGCATGCGGCCTGTCACTCCTTTATTTCGGTCAATTTCTCCCATTTGTCATGGCTGTATTTATCCAATTCCTGTCCCCCCATTGTATCTAGGAAGTAACTAATTTGCTTTTGATTTTACAGGTTCATAGACAGAAGGGACTTGCCTTGTCTCAGATGAGACTTTGGATTTGGACTTTTGGGTTAACGCAGAAATGAGTTGAGACTTTGGGAGACTATTAGGAAAGCAGGATTGGTTGCGAAATGTGAAGATAAGAGATTTGGGAGGGCCAGGGGTGAAACGTGGTTTGGCTCTGTGTCCCCATCCAAGTCTCACTTTGTAGCTCCCATAATTCCCATGTATTATGGGAGGAACCAGTGGGAGGTGATTGAATTATGGGTGGGGCAGATCTTTCCTGTGCTGTTCTCTTGATAGTGAATGAGTCTAATGAGATCTGATGGTTTTAAAAATGGGAGTTGCCCTGCACAAGCTCTTTTTGCCTGCAGCCATCCACGTAAGATGTGACTTGCTCCTCCTTGCCTTCCACAATGATTGCAAGGCATCCCCAGCCATGTGAAACTGTAAGTCCAATTAAACCTCTTTCTTTTGTAAATTGCCCAGTCTCAGGTATGTCTTTATCAGCAGTGTGAAAACAAACTAATACAGGTAGCATCTTTTTTTTTCCCTTTCCACGTTTGTTACAATACATTTTACATATAGTGGATTTATTCTTATCATCTATGACCTTCTTTATCTACAACAGAAATAGCCTAAGTATGTACCATTTTATTATATCTGTTCATATAAAAGTCACTAATAAGTAATTACTCACCAGGATGAAAAGCCTGTTCACTCTAAGTTGCATGTAAAATTGTTAACTTGCTTGTATTTTACTAGATGGCTCAATTTCAAATTTCAAACTCAACCTACAGTTTAATTCTTAAAAATGTTTTAATATTAATAAAACAAAATAGTTTTGATATTATTCTTTCTAAAAGGTAATTCTTTTGACGCCTATATATGGTTTAAGGTTTTTTTGTTAAGATATTTATAATTAAGCAACAGGCAACGCTCTGTAATTAAAAAGTAAAGTTTTAGTAAAACTGTTATAGGTCCGTAGACAAAAAAAATTAGGTAGTAAAATTGTAAAGATAACATTTTCTATGTATTTCTTCAAATCATAGCTTAACTGCCCCTCAAAAATTTTTTTTTCTGCTCCATTTCCTAATCTTGTTTAAAGAGATACTATTAGAAAACAAGAAAGAAAATTCTAGTTAAGAGACCATAACTGGTGGCTGTTATGAATCTGGCTTTCTCTTTGGAAAAATAACTCTCTTGCCAATTATATCCTAGAATTTCCACTGTTTTTATAAGGCCAAGTGGTCAAGTTGGCTCAGATGAATGCTGTAGCCAAATTCATAGGAAAATGTGTCATACAAGCCTTCCAAATGCATATCAGAAGTCATAACATGAGGTTGAGCTACACGTCAGCAAAGAATTTTCTCCAGGACTCAGGAAACACGTGTTGCTTTTTGGGCAATTGGTAAAGAAATAGCTCAGGAATCCATAATATGAATAATCACCCAATGCCTTCTTTACACCTAGAAGCAGCCCATACCTGTCTCCATACTTTAGAATAATCACAAATTTTACTGTTTTATTTAGTTTCTAAAATACTAAAATTGATCAATGATCGCATCTCAGATATATTGTTTAGTATCAGGAAATAATAAAGTCACATTTTCCTGCTCCCTTAATTTTCAGTGATTTACAGATTTATCAAAAAGAAGTTGAAAACTGAAAACACTTTTGCAGTTTAGTCCCCAACAAAAATCACTAAAATGCTCACAAATCAACGTGTATTCATTGACCAACCATTATGTGCAAGGCACTATGTCCAGAGCGTAAAGAGTCAGACATACAAAAATGTAAGTGTAAGACAATGGAATAAGCACCAGTGTAGAAGCAAAAAACAACAAAAAGAAGGAAAGAATTTACTCTTCTTGAACATATCACAGAGGAAAGGTACATTTGATAAGAATTTGAAGGATGAATAGGAGTTTGCCTATACACAGGTTCAGAGAGGGCACTTGCTACATTCAGAGAGGACAGCAGTAAACAGGTAATGAGAGAGTAAGGGAAAGTGGCCCACAATGAAGCTATGGCAAAAAACAACAGGAGCTGCATCAGGTAGAATTATCTGTAGCTGACTAAGAAAGGAACATAATCACATTGGGATTTTAGATTCATTATCCATGTCATGTTTTTGAGGATAGCTTTGAGGAAGACAATATTGGCAGTAAAGAGACTTACTAGGGATTTTAATAATCTGGTCAAAATGTATAAAAATCTAAACTAGGACACAAAGGAAGTCCCCAAAGAAGGTTCCTTTTGGAGGGAAGGAGGGAGAGAGAGAGAGAAAGGAAGATAGAAAAAAGGGAAGAGAGATCAAATCCTACCTTCTCATTCCTCAGATGAGGAAATAGGCTCTGAGAGATAAAAGTGGTCTTACCCAGTTTACTGAAGTAACATATTAAAGTCAACCGGGCCAGAGCGGTTTTCATCTTATGTGGGAAAGGAGAGTCTGACTTACAACATTAATAAGGAACTTATAATAGCATCTGCAAAAATTTACTGTCTTTGCTGACTTATTTTAAATGGTAATTTTAACCTCAGGAAAAGCATGTGTTACTGATTGGAATGTAATGTTACTGGCAATGTCTTTGTACACATTTTCCAAGACTTCATGATGTTGGCTTAAACTTTTCTTTCCTTAGACCAAAGCTCAATGTTTGCTAAAATTCTGTTGTACTACAATATGATATTCTTCTTCTTACATGTCTATGTGTCTGTATATATTTTGATTATTTTTAAACTTTTCAGGGTTATAGTTAAATTTTTGGCTTCTATCCCATCCCCAGAATGTTCTAGATAGATAAGATACTACAGATAGTCTACATAAGGTAATATATTTTTAGCAAAGACCATTGTTTATTCACTTTTTTCAAAAACTCTCTTTATGTACAAGAAGAACCAAGTGGGGATATATTATCTCATGTTTTACTTATTTAAATGCCAAGACTAATTGGGTTAAACACCCTGAGTTCAATGAGGTTAACTGCTAAATACAAACATGTTATAATGCTTTAAATCGTGCCTTGGAAAGCATTTAGAATTGAATCAGAAAAGTTAAGTGGACTTACCACCCATATCAATTATGAAACTGATGCAAAATTGTTGTTAATATTATCATAATTTCCAGGTTTCTATTTCTGTCCATGATAAAACCATTATTTGTCTCCTGGACTAAAGGTTTTCACATCACTTTTGAATCTGCTGTCTTTTTTGTCCATTATGAGTAATTTACTACCAGCCTATTTGCAACCTCTTCTATAAAACTTCCTTGATCCTCCTAATGGCAATTAATTTTTCCTCATCTATATTCTCTTAATTGTTTTACCTTTATTATAGTACTTACTAAACTATAACTTGTATTATGGTTGTAAAAATATCTGCTTCATTGAGAGCAGGGACCATGTCTTACTAAATTGTTTAACTCCTATAATGCCTACTTCTCCACTTATGTGAGTGTAACTACCAAGCATAGTGTCTGGCATGTAATAGACATATACGACGGAATTGAAACATGTTTTTCAAACTTTACAGATTTTAATTGAATATTATCACTAGGCAGATCTCCATAAAGCATTATTAACATGATTTTGTACAAGTTCTCCACTGCCTACTCCATCAAGTGCAAACTTTTTATTTTGCTTTTTTTATATAACATATTTATTACCAATTCATAAAACAAATCCCAGGAATGCTGGAATCTCAACTGATGTCTATCCTCATCCTTCAAGAATCCCTACTTTAATAGTTTTGGTCTAAATAGGGATGCCGTCTTCTGCTCCTTCCCAAATCTTACCCAGATTCTAGGTTCCTACTCTAAGATATTTGGATAGATCACTCTGATCAATCCAATGATTACCTCCATTTCTGGTTTTAATTCCTTTATTTATAAGACATAACTGTTAAAATCAAATGAGACTATAGATATATAACACCAAGAAAATAGTAGCCCATTAATTAACAAGATGCATGAAAATGCAAGAATTTACGTGACAGGGTGGTGGAGGGATGGAGACAGCAAACCACCATGGCATGTATGTACCTATGCAACAATGCTGTAGGATGCGGGATGTGCACATGTACCCCAGAGCCCAAAGTACAATAAAAAAATAAATAAATAAGAAAATGCAAGAATTGCTACATTAAAGCATTCACCATTAGCATTACTAATAACTATGAATTTAAGTTCTAACTATGAGTTAGAACTGCTAAAAAGACAGTGTTACCAACAAATTACATGCTAATTATGGTTATCTACTATTTTGAAATATTTGACAACAGTAACAAATTTATTACTGTCCAAGAAGGAAAGAACTCATTTATTCAGATAACACTATGTTAGCTGCAAGTCGGAGAACTATATGTTCTTTATCTTGCTTTATAATACACTGATGTTTTTTGAGGCAGTTTTAGTTTGCTTAAAACCTTCCATCTTCAACTAAAGAGCCAAAGGTACAAGCTAAGAGTGTGATTCATCCTGCTATTTACACAATAATTCTGCATGACAAACCAAAACTCAGTGACTTACAACAGCATTTACTCTGACTCACAAGTCTTCAGGCCAAAGATGGTTCTTCCAATCCAGCATACGCTTCACTGGTCTGTTCTGCGCCAGGTCACAGACTTCTTTCATGCATCTCATTCGGTAGCCTAGACTGAAATGGCATTGATATGGTTTAGATCTGTGTCCCCACCCAAGTCTCATATTCAGTTGTAATCCCCAGTGTTATCAAAGGGCCAGACTCTCTGGAGAGACCCAGTAAAGGAAGGAGAGTCTCTACAGAACATAAATTTCCCCCACAAGAACAGCTTTTCCGTGCCATTCAAAATATGTCAAAGATACACATTTTGGGTTAAAATACTTCGATTTCCTTTTAGGGCCTGCTGTCTGCCATGTGATGTTATACCAGGGTGAGATTGGAGTTGGTATCTATTACTACAAAGAATCTGTTCTGTCAGTCTTAGAGTTTCTTTATTAACGTTAATGCTGGTCAGTTTTATGTCTGAACCCCAAAGGGAGAAGAATATAATAAAGCATGTCCGATATCCACCTACTCACCTTCTTGTCATGGCCTGAACTAGTTTTTCAGGTTTTATTGGGCCCCCTTAGCCAAGAGAAGGGTCCGTTCAGTGAGCTGGGGGATTTATAATTTTATTTTTGGTTAACAATTCCATCAGCAAGATCATACCTGACACTCAAGCCCAACATTAACAGGGAGTAGATATTTGTTGAACAATAAATCAAACTATTGCAGAAGGCTAAAACATTAGATAAGCACAACCTAGATCAACAATGGAACAACGCAGTGGATCTGTGAGAATAACGACTGTTGTTACAAGCTTATGACATACCCAGGCTCTATGGTACAGCCTACTGCTTTTAGGCTACAAACCTGGATAGCATGTTACTGTACTAAATACTGTAGGCAATTATAACACAATGATAAGTATTTGTGTATCTAAACATATAAAAATCCCATAGAAAAGATACAGTAAAAATACAGTATTATCATCTTACTACTCCTACTAAAATTATTATTAAAATACCACCATTGTGGTATTTTTGTGGTTTCAGTCAACTATGCAGTCCATCATTGACTGAAACATCATTACATGGTGCATGACCTTATTTTATGTCAATGAGCATTTCTTTGATTGCAGTTATGCTGAGAATTAAATATTGTTTTTCAGCTCCATATCTACTCTTCCATATCTGGCTTGGAGATGCTGACTGGAGGGGGGATTCTGCAAACTGTGTCCTTTTGGCCAGTTACTATCCTGTTAGATTTTGTGACTAGGAGCATTAAAAGTGAGACTACAAGCAGGAAGAGAGGGGGAAAGACTTCTTTCTTGTCTTTTTCTGTCAGTCATCCTAGCAATGGTTCTTTTCCCTGGCAGCAGCAGTTGGTTGATGATATTTTCTTTCCGCACTCCCAGAATGATGCATTCCACCTCAGTGACAGTAGCACCAACTGGGAAGTTCCTCTTTTCAGGAGTCGGTTTCCATTCTGTAGAGGGCTCTTACAAGTTCTCTGGTTGTGAAATGAAGCAGCATCACTGTCTGGGATAAATACTCAGGGCTCGTTGTCTTGCACCAAGAAGATTAACAACAGGGACATACACACACCAGAGTGGGTTAAAGAGTGGAAAGTGTAAGAGGCAGCAGAAAGGAAAGAGGAGAGCAGCTCTCTCTCTTATGAGAGGGAGGCATCCAAAAGAGAAAAGCTGCAGACTGCAGCATATTTTATGGGGAAGCTTGAGGAGTCGGTGTCTGATTTGTAGGGCCCACAGATTGGTTCAACCAGTTGTGATGTTTACATGGGGCAGGGAAAAGGCTGGTTGCCCCACTCTAATCTTATTATGCAAATGGACTTTCCAGTTGGCCAGCGCCGTCTTGTCTGCTCCTTACTGTACACAAGGCTGACAAAAAGAGAAGATGGAGCCACCATTTTGAACATGCTTAGTCCCAGCTAGTATATTCTCATTGGCACAACTGCCAGCATTTACCTGTGTAAGCTTCCAACTTGCTCATCTATGTCTGCAGCCGGGTTTTACAGGCTGCTATTTATTAGAAAAGAAAATGATTTGGGGGCTGCTTTTTATTGAAAGGAAAACCCTAGTGAGGATTCCTGCACCCTCACTATCTGCCCAAGTACTTTCTTCTTAGCTCTTATATCAAAAGCACCAGTCTCTTCCCTTTGTTTCTCCTGCTCTAGGGGTAGTAGTTCTGACTGCAGTTACTACCTCCATAATCTCAGAAAGTTCTGTTGCACAGCCATGACAGGACACCTGGGATTCAAAGGTCAATCCAGGGCACTGGTTCCCAAACTTGTCTGTACATTACAATTAAGTGAGAAGCTTTTCAAACTTCCAGACCTCAGTCACAGCACAGACCAGTTTAGTCCCAGCTGCTGGGGATGGATACAGGAGTCCCCCTTTTTTTTTTTTTTTTTGAAGCTCCCCATGCTATTCTAACTTGCAAACAAGGTTGAGAACGACTAACCTAGAGGTCAGGTTAAACAAAAGGACAAGCTAACTAGCATTACATATTTTTCTTTAAGATTCCTGTTAGAGAATCATCACTACTTTCTTGCTCTCTCAAGTTCCTACTGCTAATAAAAATGGGAACTACTTTTTATCTTTTTAATGTTGATCTACCTATATTTCTGTCTTTGTATGAAGGCCTAGAACGAAAATGCATTCTTTGAATTCTTTTGGAACATTAAAGAAAACTCTTCATCCTTTATAGAGAAAAAAAAGAACTAACAGGTATTTTGGTTTTCTGGTAGGCAGGTTCGTTTGTTTAGAATGGCTTATAAGTGGCATTTAAAGGTGCTGAAACAGCTGCAGTGCTCAAAAAAGTGTGAAATTCTTTTCTGCTTTTGTAAACAGTAGAGAAAATATCACCAGCATCTGAAGCTTTCCACTGAATGCCCTGTAATCAGCTAAGGGAAGGCAGAGCAAACCACTGCAAAGTGGTATGAGCCGACAGGAAGATGTGATCAACATGACAAAATGCTCACTTGAAAAGAGGATAACATAGAATGTAAACCTTCATTTAAATTACCTGGCAAAGGTTAATTTCTGTCCATAAAAAGATTTGAATGTTTGGGAAACAAGAAACAAGAATTTAAAGTGCCTTGACTTGATTTTTATGCTTTATGTTACTCAAAATGAAAGAAGAATAAATGCAATGGCAAGGAACAGTGATAAAAGCAAAAGGGCAAACTATAGCCTTCTTCCATGTAAATGAGTTATTTTTCTTAATGAATACTGTTCCTGAAAGTAATTAGCTGAATATGGAATCAGAATGAATGAATAATGCTAAATAAAATAAAAATTGACCCCAATCCACAGCTGTTTATTGAAGTGAACCCAGTATAAACCTCTCTATGGCTGTGGCCTCCCATGCAAAGTGAAATGAATCACCAGTTCAGCTCAGCTAATTCAAACCAAAAATGCAGTGCTTGATTTCAATTATCAGTATGTTTCAGGAGAAAATTATTTTTCTTGTGTTTTCCACTTCATTTGCATATATAGCTTAAGATAATGTATTCACAGACACATCTCCTATATACTTTCCATAAATTTCATACAATCAGGGTAAATATTTGAGGAAAAAAATTACCCAGAGCTTATCTACATTTTATTATTTGTCATTTCTTTGCATTGAAAGGAAAATGCTGCCTATAGTTTTTCAGTTCTTCTTATATCATTCATACACTCATTAATTCACTCATTCAAAATCATTTACTAAATTCTTACTACGTGCTAGGCATCTGGATTGCTTCCAAGTACAACAAATGAATATGGTATAGATGTGGTGAGATAATTTATCAATAAAATTAACTTACATGCTAAAGGATTGCTTTACCTTTTTCCCTCTCCTGCTTTGTAGTCAGTAGCCAGACCCAGGGTATTTCCTTGCCTTAGGGATTTTTATTGGCCAGAGGTAAAATAGTAGCTACTTCTTTCTCAAATTAAAATGGCACCATTCTATGGGATGTATCTATCAGATTACAGTATATATTGCATCTATCAGTAAGGTCTAATCAGGAGACAGAAACGACATAGTAATTTGAACTGGGAATTTTTAATAAAAATTATAATGATAATTTTTTTTGAGACAAGATCTCACTCTGTCACCTAGGCTGGAGTGCAGTGGCACAATCATGGCACAATCATGGCTCATTGCAGGCTCAGGGGCCCTTGGCATTCTCCCACATCATCCTTCCAAGTAGCTGAGGCCATAGTTGCACACCGCAATGCCTAGATAATTTTGGTATTTTTTGTAGCAATGGGGTTTCACCACATTTCCCAGGCTGGTCTTGAACTCCTAAACTTAAGCAATCCACCCTCCTCAGCCTCCTAAAGTACTGGGAGATTACAGGAGTGAGCTACCATGCCTCGTCAAGAAATAATTATTAACTATAACAATGGAAATACTATAAAGAAAGAAAAGGCAACTCTAAAAGAGAGGTCAGCAAATTTTTTTCTATAAAGGGCCTGATAGTATGGAGCATAGGCTTTCTGAACCATTGGGTGTCTATTGCAACTATTCGTTTCTGCCATTACAGCATCAAAGCATCCAGAGACAAAATATAAATCAGTGTGTATGGCTGTATTCCAATAAGTATTTATAAAATCCAACAGGTGGTGTTGAGGGCCCCTGTGCCAAAGAATTCCCTAAGACCCAAGAAAGGAACAACTTGGCAAGGGGCCCATCTTCCTGAGGCTGGGATTTAAATCTATTCCAGAAGATGTGTTTGGAGTCCACTGGATGGTGGAGGCATTGGTTGCATTGCCTGGGCCAGACTTGGTTCAAGTCAATGGACACACAGGAAGCACACACTTCCTCAAGCAGGGGGAGCTCGGCAGGTGGGCACACTGAGGGAATACGGCTTTGGTAGGCAGTTTCCAGGCAGGCCTACCACAGGCCAAGGCACCTGGCATCCACTCAAGGGGGCCACGGTGAGGTGATTAGTGAGCGAAGACAGGGCCTTGAGTTCGCAGTCTGGGTGCATGGCTGGGACAGTGCAGTCTGGCAGCAGTGCAGAAAGAGCAAGAAGCAAAAAACCTGCAACTTACTGGAACCGGGAAAGGAAACTCCTTCCTTCTGCAATGGCCCTCCAGCGCCCTCTACTGACAAACTTAGCGTCCTGCTTACTACGGAGGAAAGATTTCAAAGAGCCTGGTTTGCTATTTCAGAACAGTTACCTGTAAGGGCAGATTTTGAGCTGAACGGCAATAAATTGATAATTGTCGCTGTGCATAAAAATTCTTAATAATACCAGAAAAATTCTACCATAATAAATTATGTATCTCAAGTCATACAGGTGGACTTTCCAAAATTGTACCAATTCTGTTCAACCCTTTCCTTCCTCCACTGCTGAGCGCTTAAGAAATGGGAGCCTCATTTGTTTACTGTAACGAACCCCTTCTAGGTGGCATCAAACATCCAGAAGTTTTACCTTATGCCAAGGTACTGGGGAGAGGAGAAATCATCTGACCCTCCTGTTGTCTGGTCACACAGGTTTCACCAAAAAAAAAGTCCAGTGTATCAACCTGCCGAGTCACTCCCCAGGGAGACCTGCCTGTTAGGATATTTGACAAAGCTCATTTGTGTCCAAGATTAGTTCCCCATTTTATTATCATAAAGTTTCAAATCTGTGCTTTGAAAGAAGTGGAAAGTTATATTTATGATTGCATAAACATTTATTTTCATTTAGAAAATATATGTTTCATAAGCCATGGAACACTATGGGTAAATGACAAAGCTAAATCCTATTCAGGAATTATGAGGGTAAAGGATGACCTACTTCCAGTTCCCAAGCATGACCTCCGAATGCCTTCTGTGGCTCCCTCAGTTGTCCTACACACATACTAATAGAAGTACTGACCCCACAGTGACAGCAACATGCACAGCATTTTCTCTCCATTTAACCCCAAATTCACAATACCAGGCTAGGAAAACTGAGCTCCCTCTGGGAATAAACCCATAGTAAGAGTCAGATCAGAATTCCTAGAAACAAAGATCCTAGTAACTTATAAAAGGAGTAAGAATAGCAATCACTATATGTCAGCATGTGTGTGTTTTTTTAAATGTGCCAGGCACTGTTCAAAGGACCTTACATACATTAACTCATTTAATCAGCATAGCTTTCCCATGAGGAAGATACAGCTGTTATCCCCATTTTACAGATGTGCTAACTGAGGCACAGAGAGTTTAGGTGACTTGCCTAAAGTAAGTAGTGGTGATGTATGGAATTGAGGTATCTAAGCTTTAACAATCTTCACAGATGACTTTTATAGGTAAATAGGTTTGGAAGCCATTTATAATGACATATGTATATTTGAATTGTACATTTATCAACATGACTTCATATTAAGTTCTAGCAATCTGATAATTGATTTATTTGGTTTTATAAGATTATAAAGATTGAAGAAATGTGCCCATTTCAAATTTTATGAAAGCGTTATCTTTAATAACGTTTTGGATTCCAGGTTAAAAGTGAAAATATCTGTGATGGTTTCCTTCATATGCTTGGTCCCCTTCACTCTCCAGAGCTGTTTAGCTGGGTGTCCTATTACATGATTCTCCTGAAGCAGAATATCTAGGAGAGTTAGGATTGAAGTTGCTGACAGCATTCTTGCAGCCAGTGTCAATCAATGGTAGTATTCTGGGAGCCTAGGATACTGTATCAAAGACATCTCTCTATCTACATATCTGTGTCTGTGTGTGTGCATTGTCTTAGTCTGTTTGTGCTGTTATAACAAAATACTTGATAGTGGGTAGTTTATAAGAGCAGAAATGTTTGTCTAATGGTACTGGGGCTGGGAAGTCTAAGAACAAGTTGCTAGCAGGTTTGGTGTCTGTTGAGGCCTGCTCTCTGCTTCTAAGATGGCACCTTGAATGTTATGTCCTCACAGCTAAAGCTGGAAGGACAAAAAGAACATAGCTCATTTCCTCTAGCCCTTTTACAAGACAGCTAATCCCATCCACGAAGGCTATCCTCATGACTTCATCACCTCCTAAAGGCCTCACCTCTTCATACTATCACGTTGGTGATTATGTTTCAGCACATGAACTTTGGTGGCCATTCAGACCATAGCATGTGCATATATATCTCTATCTTACTACCTATCTATCTTAATGATTACAATTTGTTTCGACTTTAGAGTAAAATTCCTGCAATATCCCACTGTCCAAGTTCAAAATGAATAATAATTGTTTCATTGTCAAATAGAGATTAATCTTTTAAACATTAATTCTATGTTGCCTCAGCTATTACTTAATAATTGTTTTGTTTCTATTCTAAACTAAATCACAAAAATAATATATAACTAGTAAAGCCTTGAATACTTTCTAATTTTCTAATCCATATTTACATGTGTTAAGAGTTTACAGTAAAAGATGCTTCAGAAATAAATGTGGAATGATTTTACTTTTCAAAGGGGAATTTTTTTTCTAACAGAGGTACTCCAGGCAAAATAATCACAGACTAAATTTTAGATGTTTATATTTTATCTACAATTATTTTTCAAACAGCATTTGCATACATACAGCCCTACATCAAGCTACGAGAAAGCAAGCTCAACATGGTCCCGTTATCTTTGAGTCTACAACTGAAACCACAAATCCCAGATGGGACTAACATAACATTGCAATAGAAACTGAGATCAAGCTGCAAAATATCAATATGACCATACCAGTAAATGTCCACACAGTAAATGACTCAAAAAAATTATGGAAAATATAACAAATGAAATAATAATTGCCAACTGGTAATAAGAAGGAAGCATAAAAATTATTAATATACCCTAGTAATTATCAGCTGAAATTAAAAATTATTTCAACCAGTAAATAATAGTGCCATCTTGGATCTTTGTTCTTTGAGGCAATAGTAAAGATACTGAAGTCTTAAAACACTTTATGTAAAACCTCTTGAGATTAGAAAGGGAGATAAAATAATAATATCCAAAACCACCAGTTTAATACATATTAATACTGATTGAAGAATTTTAAATTTTAAATTTTATTTGATCCATTTAAATCTCTGTGAAATGAGTATTATTACTATAATACCTATTTTAGAGATGGAGAAGTTGCAGCTAAAGAGATTCAAAAACTTGGCCAAGGTCATAGCTAGCAAGTGGAAAATGTGTCATTCGGTTTCAGCCAGTGTTACCCCAAAGCTTCTATAATCACTACTTTATTCTGTACTCAGAATGCAGAACCCTGCTCATCCTTTCTTTTAGGATGTTTCCTATAATGGCACCACCATCTATCCAATTCCACAATGAACTGGATTTCAAGGCTAGCATCCAGCCTTGGACACCTGTTCTTCCTTCCCACTCCATTCAAACCATCTCCAGGTCCTTCTCTCACTTTCCCTCACTTCCCTGTCCCTCCTGTAGTACCATACTGGTCCTAGGACATTATCTTGAAAGGATGGTAGCCACAGCCTCCTGACTGGTCTCTTCTATTATGCTTGACTTTCTCTAATCTGTTTTCAATACAGCAGCCAGAGCTATCTGTTCAAAGCAGTGTAAACAGCTCAGCTTGTTTAGAATTTTCTGGTTTTAACATTGAATGTCCAAGTCCTGGGAAATGCCTCAATTCCAGTCAAATCTATTTCTGTGTATAAATTAGATTATTGTACCTCTCTTGGCTAGAACTCATCAATGGTTTCTTTTGCTATTGGATCAAAATATTTCATGTGCACATTCTTCTTCATGACCTTGTCCCACGCAGCAGTCTCCTCTGGCCTGACCTTAGACCCTCTTCCTCACAGGGGCCTCCTGGTAAAGTCTCTTTGCTTCCCCTAATCCTAGGGCCTATGTACATTCTGTTCTCTCAGCATTTAATGCTCTGTCCCTAAATACTCATCTCCCTGCCCCAACATCCACACTGGCTTTGCCTTAACTCCAACTCCATATTTGAATCTTTCTTAGGGAGGATTTCCCTGAAGCCTAACTAGAATCCTCATAGATAGGATCTACTTCTTCCTTTTTTGTCCTCAACTCAGCTTTTTATGAAGTTATTTGCTTAACATCCATTTTCCCCAATAGACTTTAAAAACCATGTGGCTGAGACTGTGTCTGTTGGGCTCAGTATTGTATCCTAGCACTTCCCGTGAAATAAGGCATATAAGTAGGTACTCATTAAAAATTTGTGAATACAGTAGTTATGATGGCTCATGCCTGTATTCCCATCATTTTGGGAGGCTAGGCAGGATGATTGCTTGAACTTAGGAGCCAATATCCAGCCTGGGTCACATACTGCAACCTCATCTCTACAAAAAATAATAAATTAGCTAGGCATGGTGTCATCCCCCTGTGGTCCCAGCTACTTGGGAGGCTGAGGTAAGAGGACTGCTTGAGCCAGGGAGGTTGAGGCTGCAGTGAGCCATGATTGTACCACTATACTCCAGCCTGGGAGACAGAGTGAGACCCTGTTAAAAAAAAAAGAAAATTACATGAATGATAGGCTACTAGATAATTTTTTACTGACAATATTCTAAAAGAGAGTACAACTGCATTATGAGAAAGTTTCTTATCATTACCTTTATTTATATTCTTTTTCTACTAACATTCCCTGAGTGACCTCTTCTACCCTGCAGCTTCAAAGGCCATTTAATTCTGTGTTTCTGGCCCTTATGAGAGGCTGTGCTTTGTGTGAATTAAAAGTTACCCACCTTACATGTAAGACAAAAATTAACTTTTCATATTATTGCACAATAGGAGCAGCTTGTGGGAACTTTTTACACAGATGTATACCCAAGTGCACACACACACATGCACACACACACACACACACACACCCCTGCCCTCTCGTACATCCCCCTTCCCCAGACACCAGGGTCTCACTTGCCTCTAGGAGTATGCATACTTCACACACTGTTTCATGCAGATAGGTGAGGTGAAAACATGAGGTTCAGTGTAGCACAGAAGGAGAGTCAAGAATCTGAACTCTGAAAGAGAATGGAAGGTGGCGAGAGAAGCACCCTAAGGGGCTCCGAGTGCTGTTGGGAGAGGGTGCGCCACACGCACATGTGGTGCTGCTTTGGGCGCGAATGCCTGCTCTCCTGCCTGGGTCTCCGGCCTGTTGCGTGTGTGAGGGAGGGGCGTGGAAAGAGACAGCTCCCCACCACTGCTCTAGGAGTCTGCAGCAGATGTGTCTGTGATGTGAGTGGTGCTCCCTGAGACACAGTACTCGGAGGCAGTAAACAAACTAAATGCCTGTATGCTGGACTTAGTGTTTGTCTTTTCCAGTCTGTATACCAAAACAGCACACAGTCTACAGCAGTCTCTGCTTCGATATATGCAAGTGCCTCCAGTGTAACTTCTCTAAAAATGTTAGCTTCCTATCATCCGAATCTCAATCATGGTGCAACCCTCCAACCAGTCTCCCAGCCAGAAGCTTGAACAAGCCCATTTGCCTATCTTTCATCATCAGTATCCAGTTAGATACCATACGTAAATTATGTCTCAAAAACCACTCTTAAAAATGTATTTTTTCAATCTTTGCTGCCACTGCTTTTCAATTCAAAACTGAATCATCTCCCCAGAACTGCTGAAAAGGCCTCCTAATTTTTTTTTCACCTACATATCTTACATTGACTCCAGAGAAACCTTCCTTCTAACATCATTTTGAAAACTGTTAGTCAAAGCTCTAGCTAGATAGAAGGTATAAGATTTTTATGATCTATCATACAGCTTGGTAACTATAATTAAGTGTATTATCGATTTTTAAATTGCTAAGAGAGTAAATTTCAAATGCTCTCACCACAAAACAATTCTAAGTACTTGCAGTGATGGACATGTTAATTAGCTTGATTTCACCATTCCACATTGTATACCTAATCATAACGTCACTTTGTTATCTTACGGGGTAAATATCCAAAATTATAACTTGTCAATTTACAATAAAATTTAAAAGTTCAAAAAAGCAAAATAAAATATCTTTTAGGTTAGAAAATAAAGTTGAACACTTCACTCAATAACACATAAAGTAAAACACAATTAACAACAACAAAAAAAGCAAACAAAACCTCTTGCTTCTTGTCGGATATTTAACAAAGCTTTATGGTTTGGCAAACAAAGCTCTTCACAATCCAACCCATTCTATTTTTCAAATCATCTCTTCTCTCTCCCTTTGCTTACTGAATTTTTTCTGAAGTCCTGGACATACCAGATCCTTTCCTGATACTGCCTTTGCATAAATTCCTCCCATTTCCTAAAATATTCCCTCTCACTCCATTTTTTTTTTTTTTTATAAACTACAGTTTATCTCTCAATACTCGGCTCAAACATTAGATCCTCAGTGAGACTTCTTGTTGAAAGGACTCTTGCCCTGGTCTCCCTACTCCCATATCTCCTTAATATTATTGCAACATGATATCATAATTTATCTGTTTATATCTTTTTCTGAAAATAAAGTTGTGAGTGCCTCAAAAGCAGAGTTGCTCATGTACTCATTTTTTAAAATATCTCCTCACATTCACCAGCAATGACAAAATGTTTCTTCTAAATGTTGTATAAATATTTTTCAAATCAATGACTTGATGTAGTAAAATCAGCAAGAAAATACAGTTTGTAAGAAAGTTAATGAGGTTGCTTTGTAGAAATATTCATATATTATAAGCTATCAGAATCTCCAAAGGTACCGCTTTCTAAACCACTTACATTAATCCAGATTCCAATTTTTTTAACCAATAGTGGACTATGTATTTTAGTAGGTGTTTATTTAATTTTCTTATAGAATGAAATCTCTTACTTCTTTCCTTCATTATTCTCCCTTTTCTCTTTTTCTGGCCCTTCATAATTCATTTCTGAGGCTCTTGGAGCATTTCCTATTTTATTTCTTAGGGATTTAGATCTACCCATTCTGTGTATGAATGTAAAAGAAGAGATCGCAGAGAGAAATGGTTGCAGGGGTATGGATCAGTGACAGTAGGCCAAGATCCCTTGCCAGGTAGCACCAATTGTCTTTTTCTCCCACTGACTTTAATCTGATAGCAGCCAGGTCTCAGAAGCACCATCAAACCACAGCAAATCCCTCCATCCCTTCTCCTCGCCCGTAATAGTAATTCCAACCACCTACAAAGAGATATTGACAGCTATGTATAACTGTTGGATACAAAAAGGAGCCAGCCTTGTTCTATGGGGTCCCAGAAGACAGAACCATAACTGATTTTTGGAAAGTATAGGAAAACAAATTCCTTAATAAATAAAAGCAGTCTGACGATGGAAGAAGAGGCTTTGTGAGGAGGTGAGTTGACTTACAACAACATTTGTCAAGGAGATTCAGGAAGAAGAGCTCTCTGGGGTCACTCAGTCTATGAAGGTTACTTGATATAAAAACTTCTCTTCTTTTTTCTGTTTTTGCTACTTTTTTACCCAAATTTCAAGAGATTCAGCTAAGATTATGAAGGCTGCTGAAACAGATAGCATAAGCTTCAGTTACCCAGTCTTTATGTCCTTTAATCAATGTTACTGCAATAAAAATGCCAACTTCAGTAGAGACGACTAGACAAGTCCATGTTGACTGCACCCCATTATGTGGAGCATTGATCCACTAGTGAACTTAAACAGTTATTATATGCCTTCCTCAGGGACAAAACTTTCTAGTAAGGAAAGAATGAACCTGTGAAGAAAAGTCTAAGATACTTATTTTAATCATTAAATTTATGTTCTTAGATTAAGTGACGTATTCGTTTCTTATGTCTGACTTGGGCACAATATTTTCTTTCAAAGTATTAAGGCATAGAAGTAAAGTCCCCTGAAATCAATCCTAGAGTGATTTACAAATTGAAAATTATAGTACATTATTGGGAGAAATTAATTTTTAAATAGATTTGCTTTTTTGTATAACTTTTGAATTACTTAATTGTCAAACTTATTCTGAGTTCACATCCCGTTAGTGCTAACTGGTATGGCTTTCATATTTCCCCAATAGAAAAATTCTTGTTAATTTGCAATGTCTGACACAACAATGAAATATTTCAGAAATTAGATCTGCAGCTCAGATTTATGCCTGAATTCTCAAATGGTACAACATGAGACTTTTCCCTCTGTTTATGAGCCACTTGCAGTATTGTAATGTTATATTACCATGAAAATAGTTCAAGTTGTGTTTTTGAAATGAAATCACATATGTGAGAAATTGGACACCAAGAGGGTTGTATTCATGAATAAATGGTTTATTGTGCATGACTTCAAATGGTGGCTTTAATGCTCAGAAGAAATATTCACATTTTACCTCCTTTGCACAGTTGGAACTCTTATGAATGCTTGCTTGCAAAAGTAAGAGTAAGTTGATTTTATACTTAGAAATACATTGTTAAATTTTCAGATTTCAGCTGCCAAAACCCAACAAATTTTCAAGCTGAATTGCTTGTGACAATGTGAGTTGGATGAATTAAGGGGAAATTACTGAGTTGAAAAGGAAGATCTTTCAATCTGGTCCATTTTCACTATTAATTAACTGTGATCTTGCATAAAGCCTTTAGCTTAATCTTTAGAATGACAGAGGAAAAGGGAATGGGATTATACAGACTCTTAAGATTTCTTCATAAGGTTTTTTAACTGGAAAGGTATCTAACTTTGCTCATGTGCAATCAACCCCTGGACTTTTATACTCCTCTTCCTTCTACTTAATTAATATTTAATCTTAGTTTACATCTGAATTGTAAAAATAAAACATAAAACAGTACCC